>NC_135741.1:47401456-47631456 GCF_041903045.1 Epinephelus lanceolatus
ATTTTGTGTTTTTTGGATCTAAATTGTGATTAATTACAAACTGTGATATGTGATTTTGACAGTTTTTACCACAGGAAATTTTAAATAGACTAACCACTCTAGTTACTGAAAACTCACTAGTTACTATTGACTGTTTTATGTAACTGTTACTGCAGAAAATAATTACTTTCCTCTCAAAAGGAGAATAATTATTTTTCATCTCAAAAAAAATTTAAATTCACCGATCTGATTTTCTATAACTACTAATAGCACTATTTATTTGTAAGGCTAACAAACATACACATATCTATATCTATATCTATATCTATCTATCTATCTATCTATCTATATATATATATATATAGAGAGAGAGAGAGAGAGAAAGAGAGACCTATATGCACAATTTTGATCTCATGGAAAAAAAAGGAATCAAGTTCTTTTTTTTTTAATTAGATTTTTTATTTAACAAGACAGAAGTACATACACCAAACAACAGTGGCCACAACACAAAAACGAAAAACAAACAAATCAAACACAACCCAGACATCTGCGATAATCAAAAGATTATCTCCATATAAGCACAAATGATGCTGCTCTATATTATGGTAGTGGACTTGTACACATGCAAATACGCACAAAACACAACAAAGACAACCTAACAAACAGCACCCGACGAACAGCCAGACAATTATCTCCTTTCCCATTTACGACAACAGCCTATCAAGTAAGGAACATAGCAATGAGCAAAGAATATACTTATATACCGTATAGATAAAGAAAGAAAGAAAGAAAGAAAGAAAGAGAAAAAAAATTCTCAAAGTAGGGCAGGGGCAAAAGCTAACCTGCCAAAAAGTTGAGGTGTTTGATAATGGGCCCCCAGATACACTCAGACTCAACAGATGATATACTTTTGTTGCTACGAACCCTCTCAAGATACATCCCTGAGACCATTTCCCTGAGCCATCTAGAGAAGCTAGGAGGGTCAGAAGCCTTCCAATCATTAAGAATTAACCTTTTTGCCACCAAAGCGCCAAATCTAATGGTCTCCCGCATAGAGCATGGAAGTGAGAAAAGGGCTTTGGAGCAACCAAACAAAACAAAAACTATGTCTGGTTCCAGCCGTATATCATAAACTTTACAATACCATGAAAAAAATTGTTGCCAGAAAGGAACAATCTTAGCGCAGAACCAAAACATATGACCCAGAGTCCCTATTTCTTGGTTGCACCTATCACAGATATTAGAAACGTCAGGATACATTTTGCTCAACTTTTCTTTGGAGAAATGTAATCTATGCATAATTTTATATTGAATCAGCTGCAAACTGGCATTGATTGAACCTGAGTGAATCCTTTCCATCCCCTCCCTCCACACCTCATCGGACAGCTCCACACCAAGATCTGCCTCCCAGGCAGACTTGATGTGGTTTGTTGACACTACTGACAATTTAGAAAACAATGTTACAAATTTTGAGACAAGGTGTTTCGATCCCGGATTTTGTTTAATTATAGCAAAAAAGGAGTGCTCCATGCTAGGATTTACATAGTTATTTAAATTTTCTTTAACAAAATGCCTAACTTGTAAATAACGAAAAAAATGTGCTTGAGAAAGGGAAAAGCTCTTTTTCAGCTCATTAAAGGAAGCTAAATGATTATTAAAGTACAAGTCTGAAAAGGTAACCAGGCCCCTATCTTTCCAAAATGCAAAATCTTGATCAGACTGAGCTGGAACAAAACTATGGTTGAAACAAATAGGAGAATATATAGAAAATTCAGGTAATTGAAGAACCTTCCTAATTTGTTTTAAAATTTTAATAGAATTTTGCAGAACAAAACTATCCTCAGCTAGATGCAAAGGATAATCTTTCGTGCAAAACAGAAGAGCTGAAAGGGAACTCTTTCTTGCAGCGTGCGATTCCAATTGTACCCACTTAGGTATGTCACTGAGCTCACTACGTTGAGGGAGCTGATCCTGCCAAAAAATTAAAGCTCTGGCATTGGTTGCCCAATAATAATGTCTGAAACTTGGAAGGGCAAAACCCCCATGTTTCTTGGGCTTTTGTAGGTGGGCCTTTGAAATACGATGGGTTTTATAACCCCATATAAAAGGCATAATTAGAGAATCAAGTTTTTTAAAGAATGACAACGGAAGAAGAATAGGAATATTTTGAAACAAATACATAAACCTAGGGAGCGACACCATTTTAATTGCATTAACCCGCCCTATAAGAGAAAGTGGCAAAGACCTCCAATAATCAATATTTCTCTTAAGCTTGTCTAGCTGGACATCAAAGTTGTTCTTAAATAAATGATTGGAGTTTACAGGTATAGACAAGCCTAAATAAGAAAACTGGTCTTTGGCAATTTTAAAGGGCAGGGATTTGAGAAAAGGGGATCCAAATTTGTAAGAGGCGTAAATGAACTTTTCCTCCAGTTTATTGAGTACCCAGACAGAGTACCAACATAATTAATTAATGAGAGGAGTGGCGGGATGGATGACGGGGGGTCGGATAGAAAAATCAAATAATCATCCTCGTACAAAGATAATTTACATTCAATGTTACCGATTGTGATGCCTTTAATGGTGTTAAGCTGTCTCATACTAATGGCCAGGGGTTTGAGTGCAAGATTAAACAGCAGAGGACTGGCACAACAACCCTGCCTAGTCCCCCACCCAAGCTTGAAAAATGATGACCTGTTACCATTAGTGAGAATGGCGGAGGTAGGACTAGCATAAAGGACTTTGATGAGAGATAAGAAAAAGTCACCAAAACCGTAACGTCTCAGGGTAGCATGCATATACCTCCATTCAATCCGATCAAATGCACGTTCTGCATCAAGAGAAATTACCACAGGTTTATCATTTACATTATGTTTAGCATACATAATATTAAATAATCTACGCGTGTTGAAAAAAGAAAATCTACCAGACACAAAGCCATTTTGATCAGGATGAACTAGAGATGCAATGTGTTTACTTAACCTAGTAGCCAATATCTTTGCTACCACTTTCTGATCGGAATTTAACAGACTGAGAGGTCTATAGGACAAAGGGTCAGAGTCGTCTCTCCCTTTCTTAAGTAGAAGACAAACTTTGGCCTCATAAAACGATTGTGGAAATAAATGGCTAGCAATAGAGTGTTGAATCATTCTATGTAACAATGGGGCAACAAAATCAGTGAAGGATTTAAAAAACTCTACACTAAACCCATCAGGGCCTGCAGCCTTGCCGCTAGGAAATGATTTTATTGCATCACAGATTTCACTGACAGTAAAGTTAGAGTCCAAATCGGCCTTAGTGTCTTCGCTCAATTTAGGAAGTTCGACAGAATCGAGAAATTTCTCTGTCTCATCATCAGATGCTTTGCAATTAGTCTCATATAACTTTGAGTATAAATCTCTAAAATAATCATTTATGTCTTGTGGATAAGTAAGGATTTTCCCAGTAGAAGATTTAATTTTAAGGATAGATCTATTTGCCTGGACACCACGTAACTGTCTCGCCAACAACTTTCCAGGCTTGTTCCAGCTCAAATTGCTTCTGTCTAAGTTTAAGTATTTGTTTATTTACCTGATCACTCAAAATAATATTATATTCATTCTTCAATTTCATAATGCTGTATAAATCATCAGTGGACAAAGAGGAGGTGTAAGCCTTCTCAGCTTCAGACAATAATACCTCTATTTCCCCTAGCCGTTTACGCCTCTCCTTCTTCTCAAAAGCTTCATACGAAATAATCTTGCCTATCAGCACGGCCTTAAAAGATTCCCACAAGATGGAGTCATTAACAGTGGTTAATGTCAGCACCAAATTCCATGACTTTGAACTAAGAATTCCGGTAATAGAATGCACGCCCTCTGCACTGCTCCTGAATGATCCTGAATGGCGAAGTAGTGTACAGTAAACCATCAGGGGCCATCAACCGTTTTCCCGCCACAACACTACAATGACTGTGTCTGTCGTGTCGACCTTGCAGATGACAAAGAAATGGCTATTCAAACTGTCACTATTATGTCTGTCGACTCCACACCAGACTCCTGCCCTGTGTCACCTGTAGTGTAAAAGTTTGTGCCAACAAATCAAGCAGCAAGGTTAAGATGTATAAATTGATTAAGAAACTTATATGATCATGTTTTTTGTGTACAAGGCATTATAAAGCTCTTTAATTTACATTTAAATATGATAAAACATTGCTGTATGTGTCAAAGTACTCATAGCACCATAGCACCAGACTATGTAATCATGTTGTATGCACCTACTGAAAGAACACACTGTGTCTTGTTTAACGATGAAACACATACTCAAATGCTGTAATACATACACACATTCACAGATTGCACTCTAAAGGTTCACCTTGCATAAGACTGAGAGCACTGAGGACTGTATAGAAAGTCCCCCAAACATTCACATGTTTTTTAAAAATAGAGTGAAAGCGAAACCAGACCTAAGGGTGGAAAACTTGGGAAAATTTTCAGGCTGCATTATACCATTAAAAATGGGCCCAATCAGAATTGGACACAAAGAAAGGTTTTCCACCAATAGAATTGGACTTAAGAGGGAAAGATTAGCAAAAAGAGGTGGAGACTCATTTGAATCTCCACCAGCATATTAGCCAGGGTTCTGAGAGCAGGTTTTCAGTCACACTCCGGAGTCTGACTCGCTAAGTTGTATGTGTTAAAGCCTGTTGACACATTAAACTTGATTGCATCGGACTTTGCCTGTTTCCAGTGTTTCTTTAAGTATTTGCCAGCTGAGCCTAAGGTACCAAATCGACATCTGAGAACAACTGACAAGAGACAAGAGGTTCAAGGTCGGGAGCCTACAGGCCCACTTCCAGGCACCGATTTTTGACACTTCAAGTGGAGATTTGCCAGCCAGGAGAGAAGGACGTGTCGGGGCCGGAGACCAGGAGCACTGGGCTGTACTCCAGACACACAGGTGGCCCCCAAACTAAGGTAAGCAGAGTCTTTTTCTGCCTAAACCGGGTGTGTCTGGGGTGCAGTGCTGGAGCCGCCCAGGTCGAAGGTATTTGGCATTGTTCCTCCTCTAAAGAACCTAGTTATGATGAATTAATTAATTGAATTGCTAAAAGTGTCACTGGATTGGTTGAATTATCAAGAACATTACTGAGTCACAACTAACATCACTGGGAAACGGCTAAGTTTGGCGCAATATATGTGATCTTGGTGCGGAAAGAGTGAATGTGTGTGTTGAATGTAAGGGAAAAATAAGCAACAAAAGTAGGTAAGATAGTTAAAGTATTTAAAGTATTGAGAAAACATACTGAGAAAATAAGAAGTAAAACCGGTAAAAGAGTAAGAGATATAAAAGCATATCCGTGGTTACCGCTATTGACTTGATCAACGTACCCTTTAAATCTGTAAAGGCAGGGGCGTTGAGCCAACCAATAGACTGCTCGGGCGGAATGCAGAGATAAAAGAGTCAGAGGTACTCAAAAGCGAATCCGTGGATACCGCTGGCGACTTGCCACGCGCACCTTTAAACCTGTAGGGGCAGGTGTGTGTGTGTCAACCGTTAGGACTGCTTAGACGGAGAGCTGAGGAAATAGAGATAAAAAGGCCTAAAGTAAAAAGCTTCTGTGGATACCGCTGTTTTGAGGAAAGTGACCTCCCGGCCAAGACGGAGGGGAGTCACCGTAGACAGAACAGGTCTGACCCGGGCAGAACGCTTAAAACGTTGCAACCAAAGAGATAAAGGAAAAGAGAAAAAGACAAAAAAGAAGTCAAAACAGTTAACAGATCGATCAAAAGTGTAAAAATTGTAAAAATCTAACTGTAAGCTATAAAGTTGCTGTACATATATTTAGAAGTAAGTTGTAGTAAACACAATATAATCTATTCAAAGTAATGCATGAAGCGTTGTATAAAGTGTTGTAAATACAGTAAAGTGTTAAATAAAATGTTGCTGTAAAAAGACTGACAAATCATTGGGAGACTGACTTAACAGGGAGTACAAAGGGAGGGGGTGAGAAATACAGCCAGCATAGAGTGAGGAACGTAGCCAACAAAAGAGGGCTTACACAAACAGAGCTTTGTTAAAATTGATATTTTGATTCTGACCTCTATTGGGCTAAAAGTCATCACAAAGGAAAGTAGACATTTTGGATATATGTGTGTTTGTTTTATGTGATTTGTTTCATCAAAGTTTTGTTACATGAGGTAGTTATTAACAGTGTCTCAGTGAAACAAAACCAGACAAGGGTAACCTAACGGTGTCAACAAATTGTCTGGGGACTGGAAACCTAACGGTGCCAAGAAAAGTCCACATGTTTCACTGAATGGACCAGTTGCTCGGGTGAACTCCATACAAACTGGTTGGCTGTTAAGGGGAGAATAAAAAGATATTTGTTATTGTGAGAAAAACAAAAATAAGTGACAAGTATAGTTTAGAATAAGAAAAATTATACATTATAGATGATAAAGAGTCTTAGTTTATGTGTGTAGTTATCATAGACAAAATAAAGTAAATAAAGAAAAGAGAGGTTGAAATCAAGCTGTTGAGAGCTGGGTGGAGCAGAGCCAACAGAAAAGAAATTAAACTGATAAATCAACCTGTTGCAGTAGGGAGGTGAGCTCTGAAGGGAGAAACATTAAGCAGCTAAAAATAGATGGATGGGGGAGAAATTGTTGATGACGAGATTTGGGGAGAAGAACACTGTTTAAACGAGGGCCCGATAGAATATAGGGGAATACAAACACATTTTTGGATAGAGAGATCATACTACGACAGCGAGGGGGTCGAGCACTGGCAAGACGAGCAAGAAATTAAGCAGAAGCTTTGGCAAATCACTAAATTTGTAAATTTGAAAAGAGTAAAAGAACTGTTTCCAGGTGCCCCGTGGGAAGCGATTTTGCGTAGATTGTGGAATCCTTTTTCATTACATACACTATTGCAATACTTGTGTGAAAATTATGAAGGTGCACCAGTAGCCTCACTGCCTCTGCAACAGATAAGAATACAGAGTAGAACTGGAGAGATATATCATCCACGGCTGCAGATTACTGTAGTGCCCAGAAAAGCTGAGTGGGAGACAGGAAAATTTGGGTGCATAGTTCAAGTTCCACAGGGGAACGGGTCGCATAGATTAGAATATAACTCAATTGGAGGAACACGATACAAACCTGCTATAACAGTAGGCAAGATAGTGGTGCTGATACGCACTACAGAGAAAGACGAACAACCAGAGATCTCCAGAAACAGTGAAGCCAAGCAAGGCTTCATGGGAGCCAGACAGGATAAAATGGAGGAAGGGGTTTTAACCCCCATAGAGGTAGTGATAAGGCAACATCCAACTCGAGCTAAAAGAATCCGACGGTGTGTAACCAAATGGCACAAAAGAACGTCAGGCAGGCATCGTTGGCCTATGGAGGGTACCTTCAACCTGGCATGCTGTGATGAGGTGGAGTCAGAATTAAGACACATTGAGGCTCGTGACATTAAGGCAAGTTACGCATTAAAAAACAAGCGCGCAAAGGAGAGAGAGGTTTTGGGATGGTTTAAACAAACAGGGACAAGAATGATGGTGCAATTGGAAGAAAAAGAAAAAGAACAGACAAAAGAGCAGGTGACGCCCACAACCCCTACAATGCCTACAGCCCCGCCCCTACCCACACCACCACCACCCCCATACCCACAAGAGCCGACGCAACCAACAATGGGACAGTATGCATTGTTAGAAACCACAGAACTGGGAGGTCAAATGGAAGGGACTTTTACGGTAACTTTAACCAAGAATGCTAAGAAAGAACCCAAACGGAGAAAACCATTAACTCCAAGAAAACGGCTATCAATGGAGAAAGCTCTCCTCTCAGACACAGAAAGTACTGATGGGTCAATAGCTGACAAAGAGGATGATAAGCTGGGGTCCCAGAGACAGATCTGCGCTGACAAGCACCTCACAACAGGAGAAGCAATGATGGCGCCTGGACCGCAGACATGGAACTGACAGGACTTGTCAGCCAAGGGGAAGCTCCTCCCATTGAAGAACAAGTCCCACCTATGAGACGACATGAAGAGCAGAGACGCAGACAACCAAAGGTGAGAGATACCAAGCCCCACCACTCAAGCTGTTATGATCTCCCTACTGGAGAGATTAGACACCCACAAAAGGCAAAGCAGGAGCGGCTGCTGAGACACCGGAGCACCCCAGAAATAGAGAAATTAATGGAACAAGAGATGGAACGCCTCGAAGAGGAGTGACGTAGGCGAAGGGCTGCTTTTAGCCCACCACCTGACCTAAATAACGGGGTGAGTACCATGCAGGTCGACAGGAGCAGCCAGGGTCCCGATGTGGAGAGTGGCTATGGGGACATGGTTCAGCAAATGCAAGGATTAATTGACAAAACTAACGAAAAACTGGACCACATGTCCAAAGAAATAGAGGCCTTAGAGGAAGAAATTAGACAACCCCAAGGCCCCAGACAAGGACAAAAAGAACCTAACGCCAAATCCACAAAAGAACATGTCACTATACGACTTCAGGGCACTTTGGAGACTGACAAGGTACGAACAGAGGACATACAAGATACAGACAACGAGCTGACGTCATACAACAGTGTAACACACAGCAGCGGTCTGAGTCCAACAGGTATGACACTAAGAAACGGGAGAGTCCTAAAAGTACTCAGAATGGCGGAAGAAGAGAGTGAGGACGGTGAGGAATCCCGCATGTGCCCTATAATAACAAAAACCAGTGGAAGATTGCAGTACGAACCTTGGCCATTCATGGACATGATAGGCCTGGCAGAACGTCTACCAACACTTACAGATGGCGCTGATAAGTGGATATTGGCCCTGGAAGAGACCACAGCTGGCATATGGTTGGCGATAGGAGACATCAAAGCCATCCTCATGTATGTGGCAGGAAAGCAGACCACCAAGGAGATATTTACAGACGCTGGACTGAATGCAGCGTTTGGAACCAATATTAATGACGGAGTGGAATTTGGACGCCATCGCTCTCGTGTGTGGGAACAGCTAAGAAAACATTACCCAGCAAAAAGAGACCCATCCAAACTGGAAGGAGAAACCATGGGGGAGGATGAGTGTCTCTCAAAATTCTTGCACAATTTCCAAAAAAGATGGAAGGAAGAAACGGGAGAGGCATGGAATGCAAACAAGACCACCCAGAGCCTCTTTAAGATGATGGTAAAAAAGGCCATGTCTGAAGAGGTACAGCGGCGCCTAGAGGGTGTGGTAGGACTGATGAAGATGGAATGGCCACTGTTTACAGAGCACATCGTTCATCATGTAGAACTCTACAAAAAGGACAAAAGGAAAAAGGAGGAAGATGATAAACAATTGGCTAACAAACTGACTCAGCTACAGCTGGGTGAGTTGAGCAAACAGGTGAAAAAAGAGAAAGAGAAAGCCAAGGTTCAAGCCCCCATGGTAATGGCCACCCAAGCAGTTCCACAGGGCGGCCAACCCCAAGCTCCTCCGCAGCCAGCCCTGGCTGATTCCAACGCGGCAAGCAAAGACACTGCAGTCAATGCTACACATCACCATCATTATTATCAGTCACAAACACCAAGAGGTGGTGGCGGCCAACGACCCCCCAGAGGGCGGGGCCGAGGAGGAAACTGGGGATGGAGAGGAGGCAGAAATTACACACCAAGCAACCAGCAGGGTTATCAGGAACAGTTCAATCAACAACCAGGAACCAATCAGGCTCCACCTGATAACCTCTGTTGGGGGTGTGGACAGCCAGGTCACATACGAGCTCAGTGCCCTAGCAATCCATGGGAAGGTCCGGCACAGAATTGGCCCTGCACAGAACAGCCACGCCCCTGGTAGGGGTGCCCAGAGGAGCCTGAGGGGGAAGTAATGTTACCAGCTATATCACTTCAGTCAGGTGCCCAGAGGAGCCTGAGCACCCCTGGTAGGAGTGCCCAGAGGAGCCTGAGGGGGAAGTAATGTTACCAGCTATATCACTTCAGTCACATGACGAACCAATCATACCTGTTGTCATCCAGGACCGTGAATATCCTTTCATGGTAGACACAGGAGCCACATATTCATGCATTGGAAAAGAAGGCTCAAGGCTCCCCCTCTCTACATCATCAATAAAAACAATAGGCTTCTCTGGGAAATCACAGGTCATACCATTGACAGAGCCCGTTCCAATGCTCATTGCAGGAAGAGTCATTTGTGCTCCTTTGCTATATTCAGCCTACACCCCAGTAAATTTGTTAGGAAGAGACATTTTATGTCCCTTAAAGGCTAAAATCATGTGCACCCAAGATGGGTTGTATTTGGATTTCCCTGATGATCCCCCACAAGGCATGATGTCCCAGCTTCCCCAAACTACACTAGAAAGACAGCAGGCCCTAGTTTATTGGCTTCAGTTGACACCTGAAGAGTCACATCTTCAACAGAAATGGGCTGAATGGGG
This sequence comes from Epinephelus lanceolatus, assembly GCF_041903045.1. Classification (NCBI taxonomy): domain Eukaryota; kingdom Metazoa; phylum Chordata; class Actinopteri; order Perciformes; family Serranidae; genus Epinephelus; species Epinephelus lanceolatus. Next base: position 47,411,850 of record NC_135741.1, read on the forward strand.
GGCGTGGATTCGCATGCACTACGACACAGCACACACCCCCACTCTGCCACTGCATTGCACGCTCATGTATGACAAAGATCAGACTCATGTAGATTACCAAGAATGCTGGGATGCAGTAATTAACAAAAAACCATGTTTGATTACAAGTGAAGACATATTTCTGGGGCCAGAGGGTGTGGCGGCGGCTGTTCGCCTTCCAGACGAATTATCAGGGTGGTTTCAAGTACCAAAATCCACGCCACATGTCACATTGTTGGTGGCAGAACATTATGAGTCTCATCATCTTGGTCCCATGGTCAAGCGTGCCATGCAGGTGCAAGAGTGGATACCTACACAAAATAAATACATTCATATTTCTAAGGACAAACAGTTCATCAGAATCTCACTTAAAGTAGGTGATGAGGCACTAGCAGACAAGGTAGTGGTAGATGCAGCCACACCCACACAAATGGCAATTGCAACAGAACATGAGGAGATGCTAAATCAAGTCCCACCACAACTGTGGACAGCTCACAAAACAGATGTGGGTTTAATTAAATCAGCTCAGCCAGTTCACATTAAGCTAAAACCACACATTAACTTGCCATATCAAAAACAGTACCCTCTCAAGCAGCATGCCATTGATGGTATCAGACCAACAATTAAGGGGTTGGTAGAGGCAGGGGTATTGGTTGAGACTAGAAGCCCCTGTAACACACCTATCTTCCCCATAAGAAAACCAAATTCAACAGACTACCGTTTGGTCCACGACTTACGAGCTGTAAACGCAGTAATAGATGGGGAAATACCACACGTTCCAGACCCACATACGTTGCTCTCAAATATTCCACCAGACACCCAGTGGTACACAGTCATTGATCTGTGTTCAGCTTTTTTCAGTGTACCACTACACCCAGATTCTCAGTATTTGTTTGCCTTCACGTATGAAGGTCGGCAATTTACATATAAGCGCCTCCCGCAGGGCCTATCCGAGTCACCTTCGCTCTTTAACCGTGCGCTGACACAGGACTTGGCAAGTTTGAATGTGCCAAGTACTGTGTTACAGTATGTGGATGATTTGCTTATCTGTAGTGCAACCAAAGAACAGTGTGAAAAAGACTCCATTGCTGTACTCACAGCCTTGGTAGAAGGAGGACATAACGTCAGTAAAAACAAACTGCAATTCTGCCAGCAGTCAGTAGAGTATTTGGGGAGACAATTATGTGGAGATAAAAGGTTTATTGCACCCTCACAGTTGGAAGCAGTAATCAAGGCCCCTCAACCGCAAACGGTTGGCCAGATGCTGTCTTTTCTGGGTATGACAGGTTACGGCAGACCTTGGATTTGTGACTATGCCATAAAAACTGCTCCCCTCAGGACTCTGATTAGGGCAGCAGGACAAACGAACAACGCAGCACAGTTGCAGTGGACAGATGAGGCGGAGGGAGCGTTCCAAGCCTTAAAGAGTGACATGCAATCTGCCCCTGCGTTGGGGACTCCTAATTATGCTAAACCTTTTCACCTCTATGTTGCAGAGAAATCTGGCTTTGCGTGTGCTGTCCTGATGCAAGACACACCTACAGGTAAACAACCACTAGCCTATTACAGCACCAAACTTGACAGCATAGAGGCTGGTTTGCCACCCTGCTACCAGGGATTGGCGGCAGCTGCTTTTGCCTTTCAGAAAGCATCATCGCTGACCATGGGACATCCTGTGACGCTGTACACTTCTCATCAAATCCATGCATTGCTAACAAGTCCACGTTTCGTTCTGACGCAAGCCAGACGTACGGGCTATGAAGTTGTTCTGTCAGCCCCTGAACTTAATATACAGCGTTGCACCATCGTTAATCCCGCCACAAAGCTGATGTTGCCAACAGAAGGTGCACCACATAATTGCATTCATGAGACAGACAATTTTATGCGCACTAGGGAAGACTTACATAACCAACCAATTCCTGCAGATCTCACACTGTTTGTTGATGGTTCTTGTTTTCGAGATGGTACTGGCAGCCACGCAGGATATGGTATTGTTCAGCTCAATAACACTGATCAAAGTTTTGTCACACTGCAATCCTGTAGCCTTGCTCAGCCTTGCTCGGCCCAACTCGCAGAAATAAAAGCCTTAACAGCGGCATGTCAATTGGCAAAGGGAAAATCATTGAATGTTTACACAGACTCAGCATATGCCTATGGTGTATGCCATGTTCATGCTAACATCTGGAAACAAAGAGGGTTTCGCAGAGCAGACGGCACTCCGGTAACCCATGGAGCTGCCATTCTTGACCTTTTAGAAGCCATGTTGCTTCCCAAAGCTCTAGCTGTAATTAAATGTCCAGCACACCAAAAAACTGACACATTGATAGCAAAAGGTAATAACCTGGCAGATGAGGCGGCTAAACGGGCAGCAATAGGTGCAGTAATGGCACCTATACTTACCATACAAGATTGTGAATCCCTCACTTCCTTGCCCTCGCTTAAAGCCGCTCAAGATAGAGTGGAGGAGGCTGAAAAACGTTTATGGATAAAAAGGGGTGCTATAAAGAACATGAGACCAGGGCCATTGCACAGAGTTTGGCTAGATGCCCATGGCCGCTTTGTACTACCAACCTTATTATTGAGACATGCCATAATTTGGGCGCATGGTAGTGACCATTGCTCAAGGGGGGAGATACTAAGGAAACTACAAGCAGTATGGTGGTCACCATTTATGGCAGCTACAGTGGATAGGGTACTAAATGAATGTGACATCTGTGCGAATGTGACATCTGTGCACAACACAACATCAGGAAAGTTTTTTCAGCTCCATTGGCACACATACCACCCCCAGACGGTCCCTTTAGACACATCATGTTAGACTACATAGACATGAGACCACAATCAAGAGCTAGGGGAATGAGATACGTTTTGGTGGTAATATGTAGATTAAGTAGATGGGTGGAGGCAAAAGCTACAGCAAAATCAGATCACAGAACAGTTGCAAAATTTTTGTGTCAAGAAGTATTCCCAAGATTTGGAATGCCAGATACCATATCATCAGACAACGGTAGCCATTTTGTGTCTAACTTTATACAGGAGACACTGAAACAATTAGGGATCAAACAAAAATTTGGCTGCGTATACCATCCCCAATCACAGGGAGCTGTAGAAAGGGCGAATGGTATTTTGAAAACCAAAATAGCCAAAATAGTAGCAGACAGTGGAAATAAGCTTAACTGGGTGGATGCTTTACTGCTTGCACTAATGTCCATGCATTCACAAGCCAGCCGAGTCACGCATCTAACACCGCATGAAATGCTTACGGGCCGGCCCATGCCGCTACCATACTTAAGAGGTCCCCATAAGGGACCGTCCCTGGAACAACTACAAGGTGAAATGTTTGAATACTTACGAAGTCTAACTCGTATCCACAGGGCTGTGTTCCAGCAGGTGAAGGATGCCACTGAGAACAGAGGGGTCGACATCCCAAGAGACCTCCAAAGAATACGTCCAGGAGAGCTGGTATACGTCAAGGTGTTCAAAAGAAAGTGGGACCAGCCACGAAGGGAAGGTCCATACAAGGTGATACTTGCCACACCAACTGCCTTGAAAGTCGAAGGTAAGGACGTTTGGTTCCACCTTAACCACTGCTGCAGAGCTAACCCACAAGTCCCAGAGAGACCACCCATACCCCGGCCCAGAACCAGGCAGAGAGCAGTTCCCCCAGATCCACAAGGGGACGGCGAGGCCGCCCCAAGGGCAGAGAGAGATCAACCAGAAGGGGATGGCGACGCCTCCCCACAGGAACAGGGGACAAGAAGGTCAGCACGCGTTGCACAGAGACGCAGGGCAGAGGCAACCCAGGGTGATGGCAGCAGTTCAACCCAGAGTGAGAGCAGCGGGTCGCTACCAGAGAGGGTATCAACAGTGGCAGAGAGCTCATCAGAGGGGAGCTCCTCAGCCTCCAGGACTGGCAGCCAATCTCAACCTCATGAGTCATCATCTGCTAGAGATAGGGAAGATCATGAGAGGACAAGTGCAGAGAGAGAGGTGGCTGCAGAGGCAGAAGGACAGGAGAGAGAGGGAACAGAGGCGGAGGGAGAAGAAGGAGAAGAAAGCCCAGCATCAGGCTCAGGCCCAGGGTCAGGCTCAGGCACAGGCCCAGGGTCAGGCTCAGGCACAGGGTCAGACTCAGGTTCAGACTCAGACTCGAGAGACACAGACACAAGAGGATCAGACCCAGAAGAAGGAACAGCCCCCCGGCAAGCGGGAGGGTCTGAAGAGCAGGCAAGGAGGAGCTAATGTGGGAGTGATAGGTGCAGTGCTACTAACCCTCTTACTCATTCTGACAGTGAGGCAGAGTGCAGGAGCAGAACTGGGCAATCAACATCAGATGCAGACAAGTGAATGCTTACTGGCATTAGGAACTATGGCTGCAAAACAGGGACAGATACCACACAGGGAAATGATACAACTAACCTACTACAAATCACATGCTTATGATGATATCTTGGTGGAGGGTCCAGGAAACATCAGGTTGCATGGTCAATCCATAAGTCCACACTGTACTGCAGAGGGAATGATGAAAGCAAGAGTTTGGTGTAACATGAGAGGTTGTACCAATATAGAAACAGGGCTTACCTTATCTGTGAAAGTGGCCCGTAAATGGCTAAAATTGAACCCAAGGTCCCAGAGAAAGCCAAGAGACGTGGTGATGCAAAGGGTTGAGATAATCAGAACAACTACTTGGACGTCTAACATGTTCTACCAGTGGTTAGAATACTCCGCAAAACAGGTAACTAACATCACGTGTGTAGCATGCCATAGAAGGAGGGGTATACCCACAGTTAAGCCTCTCCCAAACATAGATAAGTGCTGGGAGCATAGTACATGTTTTGCTGCATGTGTCATGTGGATGGCGGCAGGACGAGAGAGGTGGGCCAACACAACTGCAATTTGTCCGGGAAATCTTAAAAATGCCTCTGATAAATTCCAGCAAGAGTTTCACGTGCCCCCAGTAGTACATTTGGCACCAGATCTTGTGTTCCCCTTTTGTGTAGCATGGGGAGATGATATAGAACATTGGTTAAATAATGTCACTTCTACTAACTCTTCTCAGGAGGCAGAGAGACTGATCCAATGTCGGTATGAGGAGATTGTGGGGAACGTAACTTCATCAGGGGGTGGGATGCAGCTCAGGGGGGTACAGAAAGTATGTAACACAACTCAAGAGGCTAAAATTCAATGCCATCAGGTGGTCAATGGTGGGAACGATTCAATGGTTATGGGACGAAATTATAACGATACCACTTGGATTTTGACACTTAACTAATGGCACAGCGCCACTGGCAGATATATTTTGGATGTGTGAAAATGATCTTCAGGTGAAAGCTGTGCTGCCAGTGAATTGGACAGGAATCTGTACCCCAGTAATGTTAACAGGACAAATCACAATCATGAGTTTAAATAATAGCCAAAATAACAATAATCACTCATGGTCTCGTAGGTCTATCAATTCTCCAACGCTCTCCTGGGAGGAGGATGCTAGTGTGTACATTACATGGGATCAGGTACCCCAAGGGGTTCCCAGGGACACACAGGCTATATCAGATGAATGGATAGAGACAGGTAGAGTGTTAGGCTCCTGGCCAATCTGGGGAGCCATAGCTAATGCCCAGTATATAGCTCGTAATAGCCGTTGGATAAATTATTTATGGTATAACCAACAAAGATTTGTGAATTGGAATATAGAAGCCTTACAAGGGGTGAGCGAGCAGTTACATGCTACATCCCTAATGACACTGCAAAACAGGTTCATCATCGAGACTATGCTTGCTCAGGACCAAGGGGTCTGTGATGTAGTTGGAGAACATTGTTGTACCGTCATCCCCATGCACACCGGGGAGGAGGGCAATTTAACCAAAGCTTTAAATAGCATACGTACCCTGCGAGACCAACACGTACAGCACTCAAATTGGAACACTAAAATCTCCTCAATTTGGGACTGGTTATCAAAGTTATCCCCTGGAAAGATTTTACACATGATGGGAATGTTGTTGGGATTTGTAGTACTGGCCCTTCTTATAATAGCCTGTTGTATTCTTCCTTTGGTGCAACTCCTCATCAGAAGAATGATGGCAAGTGTTGCTGGACAATTTATTATAATAGATCAAGGTTCCCATCCCAAGACAATCACAGAATTATATAAAGACATGGGTGGCCTTGAAGGGAAAGAGCTTAACGATTTCCACCAGAGCACAGGGCTGAATGAGGGAAACCAATATGAAATGATGACGTCAGACAAGATACTGAGCCCAGATGATCAGAAATGGGAGTCAATCGAGGAAGAGTACGAGGAGATAGTGTAAGAGCACCTAGAGGTCTTGCTGTCACCAACCCTACTAACACTTAACCGCTAAACACAGTAATTTTGCTTGCATGGCTTGTGTACAATATCAAATGCTGTAGGAACAGACACAGTACTAACAGAAAAAGGGATAGCACATTAAAGATGTCCTTTACAAACTTTTAAGATAGATATAAACCATGGCTGAGCCTTGGAGAACCCCACATCCATACCAGCAGAACCCAGAGGACCAGCCCGTATTCCAGTATCAACAGCAGGTGCCAGGCGTGATGGGACCTCCTCGTCCACCTCCGCCACCCTACCCCGTGGGCAGTCGCCTGGTGCCCCTTTGCAACCCCGGTGAAGGTGTCCAGACGGGCGGACGACGCAGCTCCAACCCCTACACGATGACGCCGGGACAGGTCTTCACTGCAGTCTTGGGCGACCCTCCACCTGCATGTACCTTTCGTCAGCTGCTGTTGTCACCGTCACCAATAGTCCCCAGTCATGCTGACAATCCCCAAGAAGTTTCCAATCCAGAAGCAGAATCCTCCACTTGGGGAGGCCAGGCCCCAGTTGATCCCACTCCAAAGAACCCAAACCCACAATACTCCCAGTTAGAGTTCATGCAGAATGTCGCGGGGGCCCAAGGGCCTACCACCTCACGAGCAGGCGCTGGAGAGGTTCAAACCCCCACCTCCCCACAAGTGCCATGTCAGAGTGGATGTCTTCCTTGCCAATACCGTGTGTGTGATGACACCTCATCAACAACGGATGGTGATACCGAGTCACTAAGTTACTCACCTACTACTCCTGACCCCCCCCAAAGCCAACTAAACAACAAAGGAATGCACGGGGCAGACTGATAGGCCCCATGCCAGTACAACCTCTGCACGCCTATGTACGCCAGAGGCTGCAGGATGAGTATGACGTAGTCCCAGAATTCATTGAAGCCAATCTGTGGCTATTGCCTGAGGGAAAGGCCGAAACTAAGCAAGATCGTGAAATTGAGGCTGTGCTGCGTAACCAGCTTCACCCAGTTGCCCAAGGACCTTATCGCATGTTGATGCGCAGTCTTCCCCCAGTACTGCGTACAAAACTGCGCAGGATTCGCCGTGACACCTATGCAATCAGAAAGGGTGAGAATCATGTGTTGAGCCGACAGCAGCAGCAGCACGCCACCAATGAGCTGCTGAAGCTGCGGGCCCAGCTTAAGGAAATGACTGAGTCCCGAGACACCCTCCTGACGGAGGTCTCTATGCTGAGAGGGAAGGTGGCGGTTCAACACTTCTTAGGTCACAAGGACTGATATGGACATGATGAATCGACAAAATGGACATTTATGCATGTTAATGCCATACTGATCAGATAACAAGTAATAATGACTGATGATGAAACCTAAAGGTACTGATGATTATGCTTGCTCTTTTATACGAAGATACATGACGTGTGTTATTCACTAATGAAGATGTGTGTGACAAAAGGACAATGGATGAAATCTGATCTATGTGTTAGACTTATTGATAATCACTGAAGATGATTCAGGTGTGGTAATAGTTAATCTTAATCAGTAGTTATGGGACTATAAAGTCCCAAAGGGGGGAATATATATTTTTCTCTCCCTCTGTGATTAAAGTATTATATGGGACTATTGTAGCCCCAAAGGGGGGAATGTAGTGTAAAAGTTTGTGCCAACAAATCAAGCAGCAAGGTTAAGATGTATAAATTGATTAAGAAACTTATATGATCATGTTTTTTGTGTACAAGGCATTATAAAGCTCTTTAATTTACATTTAAATATGATAAAACATTGCTGTATGTGTCAAAGTACTCAAAGCACCATAGCACCAGACTATGTAATCATGTTGTATGCACCTACTGAAAGAACACACTGTGTCTTGTTTAACGATGAAACACATACTCAAATGCTGTAATACATACACACATTCACAGATTGCACTCTAAAGGTTCACCTTGCATAAGACTGAGAGCACTGAGGACTGTATAGAAAGTCCCCAAAAAATTCACATGTTTTTTAAAAATAGAGTGAAAGCGAAACCAGACCTAAGGGTGGAAAACTTGGGAAAATTTTCAGGCTGCATTATACCATTAAAAATGGGCCCAATCAGAATTGGACACAAAGAAAGGTTTTCCACCAATAGAATTGGACTTAAGAGGGAAAGATTAGCAAAAAGAGGTGGAGACTCATTTGAATCTCCACCAGCATATTAGCCAGGGTTCTGAGAGCAGGTTTTCAGTCACACTCCGGAGTCTGACTCGCTAAGTTGTATGTGTTAAAGCCTGTTGACACATTAAACTTGATTGCATCGGACTTTGCCTGTTTCCAGTGTTTCTTTAAGTATTTGCCAGCTGAGCCTAAGGTACCAAATCGACATCTGAGAACAACTGACAAGAGACAAGAGGTTCAAGGTCGGGGGCCTACAGGCCCACTTCCAGGCACCGATTTTTGACACTTCACACCTCATGAAAATATGACAAAGGAGTCCACTGGGGCCTCCTCTGATTTGACGATCGAGCCCAAATCAGACTTTGCATCGCAAGTCGAATGAGTTTTAGCCAACGCAGATGCTCTCAACAGTGATGAGGAGCACGAAAAGCTCTGCACCGTCCTCCTCAAATATCAAACTTCCTTTGCCAAAGACTCTCCTGACTGTGGCCTGACCACTATTCACTCGATGCAGATCCCCACACCTCCAAACACACCCCCGACATATGTGCGACAATACAAAATTCCTTTGGCATCCTATGAACCTGTACAGGAAATCATAGATGACTTGTTGGAAAAAGGAATCATTCGGCCGTGCAACAGCACCTACTCAGCACCACTATGGCCAGTACTGAAACCAAATGGCAAGTGGCAACTGACCATTGATTACCGCAAACTTAACCAACAAGTTCCCTTGTCCAGATGACATATTACACAGCTGGATCAGGGTCTTCCCAAAGTCAGAAATGCCAAATACTTCACCTCCATGGATGTGGCATCAGGTTTCTGGACCATCCCAATGAATGTTGCAGACCAACGTAAACTGGCTTTCACCTTTGCGAGTCATCAGTACACCTTCACCAGGTGTCCGTTTGGCTATGCTAACTCACCTGCTGAGTTCAACATCTTCCTGAATGAGGCATGCCCCGATGCTAGCAGCCAGGGAACCCTTATTTACGTTGACGACATCTTGGTACGAAGTCCTACTCTGGACTCTCACTTGGAAGAAATAGATCATGTGCTAGGCCAACTCACAGTCGCTGGAGCAAAGATCTCTTTATCCAAATACCGATGGTGCAAAACCAAAGTGAACTACGTGGGCCTCCTTGTGGGATCAAGGGGTGTAGAACCACAGGTGAGCCGAGTTCAAGGCATCGCAACCATCAAGACACCATCAAACGTGTCCGAATTCCGCAGCTTTTTGGGAGTTTGCACCTATTGTCGACAATTCATCGAGAACTACGCAGACTTGGCCAAAACTCTGACTGACTTGCTCAAGTAAGATGCCCCATTTGTGTGGGACCAGCCACAGGAACAAGCTATGCAAGCTCTAAAAGACAAGCTCTGTACGGCACCCAGTTTGGCTTACCCTGACTGTCAGAAAGAATTCCATGTGGAAGTGGGATTCTCTAACCATTGCATGTGCAGGCCTGTACCAGCTCCACAACTTGGACAAACGTGTCATAGCATATGCCAGCAAAACTCTGCTGGCCCCTGAGCTCAAGTACACAGACTGCGAAAAAGCACTGCTTGCCACGGTGTGGGCTGTTAAGCATTTCTCGAACTATCTTGGTGGCCACAAAGTGATTGTTGAGACCAACCACCAACATGCAACTTTCCTTAACAGTCAACGAATTAGAGAAGGTGTGGTGACCAACACTTGTGTCACCTCATGGCTGATGGTTTAACAGAGTTTTGACATGGAAGTGCATTACAACAAAAACTGAAAGAACCCCTTCGGCACTGAACTTGCTGCCTATCAACAGTGCGCTTATGACGTGCCTTCAACTTCCATTCTGACTTGTGAGCCTCCTCCGCCTGAACCCTCATGTCACCACTACTTTGATCAGAATGTCTGCAAAGACATGATCACGGCATACGTGGACGGATGCTCCTTTCACCACGAGGCTCGGGTCCGTGCTGGAGAGAAATTCCAATTGGGTCCGAAAACCTCCCAATACACCGAAATTGTGAGCATTCTCATTGTGCTTCAGTTGGCTGCTGAACAAAACGTCAAAACCTTTGTCATCTGTACTGACTCCAAATACGCGCGTCTCAGTTTTTCCTGCCATTTGTCATGGAAACACAATGGCCTCATAGCGTCAAACAGGAAACTGGTTAGACACAGAGAGCCCTTCATGGCCTGTGATCACCTGGTCGAAACACATGACATGCAGATCTACTGGAAAAAAGTCAGAGGCCATTCCCGTGCGCCTGGCCAAGACAAAGAGCTCAATGACCAAGGCGACTCTCTGGCTAAACAAGGTGCCATTAACGGGTTGCCCTGGCGATTATGCCCAGAATCTTTCCCCAACCCACTCGTGCTCGAGCAGCAGCCTCCACTCCGACTGTAAAAATTCTTGGTGTCACTGTGGACCAGGCTCTGACTCTGGACCAACATGTGAAGTTATTGATCCGCTCTTGCTTTTTCCAGCTGAGAAACATAGCCAAACTCAGGCCCACTGTGTCTCAAACAGAGATGGAAATGTTGATCCATGCGTTTGTTTCGTCACGTCTGGATTATTGCAACTCTCTTTTTACCTGCCTCAGCATATTGTCTCTGGATTGCCTACAAGTAGTCCAAAACGCTGCTGCCAGACTGTTGACCAGATCCCCCAAAAGGTCTCATGTCACTCCAATTTTAATTACTCTCCACTGGCTCCCCATCAAATTTAGGATCCAATTTAAAGTTCTTGTGGTCACATATAGAGCTCTGCATGGTCAGGCACTGGCCTACATTAGTGATCTACTGCAGCCTTATGTCACCAGCAGGTCTCTGAGATCCTCAGATCAGGGCCTGCTGGTAGTTCCTCATTCTAGGCTGAAAACCAAAGGAGACCGCGCTTTTGAGGTTGTGGCACCTAAACTTTGGAACTCTCTCCCACTGAATTTAAGATCTGTGGACACTCTGGACACCTTCAAAAAGCAGCTTAAGACCCATTTGTTTAGACTTGCCTTTGTTTGATTTTTTTTTTATGTTCTGTCTATTTTCTCCCTTTACTGTGTTTTATGTCTATATGTATATTTTTTGCTTTATTGTCTCTGTAAAGCACTTTGTGACTTTTATGCTCTTGAAAGGTGCTATATAAATAAAGTTTATTATTATTATTATTGTTATTATTATTACAAGCCTTTACTGTCAAATCCAATAGAACAAATAAAGACTGAACTTACAGAAATGCTGCTACAGGCGAAGAACGAAGACTGGCTCTCTCAGAATGAACATGACTTTCTCCTTTGTAGGAATCCTAGAATCCCCTCTTTTTACATGCTCCGAAAAATACACAAAAACTTGGAAGACCCACCTGGTAGACCTATTATCAGTGGGAATGAGTCAATTACAGAACCATCATCTCAATTTGTTGATTTTTATGTAAAACAGTTTGTTTCAGAATCAGTTTTATAGACAGAAGAAAGGCACAGCAATATGGAGCATGTTTTGCTCCTAATTATGCAAATTTGTTCATGGGTTTCTGGGAAGAAAAGTTTGTATTTTCCAGCCAGAATATCTTCCTTGACAAAATTATTTGGTGGGGTAGATATATTGATGATATCTTTTTACTGTGGTCTGGTTCAGAGACAGAACTTTTACATTTTCATTCATATCTAAATAAAACCAACAGCAATTTAAAGCTGAGTCTAGATTTTTCACCAAAAGAAATCCACTTTCTTGATCTGAAGATTTGTAAAGGTCAATTGGGTGATTTAAACACAACCATCTTTAGAAAATCTACTGACCGTAACACCATTTTGAGGGCAGATAGTTTCCACCCACCTTGGCTGTTTGACAATATACCAGTTGGTCAGTTTCAGAGACTCAAACGAATCTGCAGCTCAGAAGAAGATTTTGAAAAGAATGCCCAGGATATGAGTCTAAGATTTGAGAACAGAGGATACTCACAACGGGTCCATGTCATTGGTCCAACAGCCCATTAGTCCAACGTCCTGTTGTTCCGATATGTGATTATACTAGGCTATACTGTATTTGTGTACCATAGAGGATCAGCAAACGCAAAAACAGTAGGCTACTGGTCGAGATACAAGTGCCATAGACAGAAGAGAGTGAAACATCATAACCTCCTGTTATTAACTCTGGGGTCGGGGTTGTGTGGGGAGCTCTCCATGGTGCTGAACAGCTCCCGGCAGGCGTATTTCTGCCTTGATGGTGCGCCGCGACCAGCTCTGGGTCAGCTGGGAAAGGCTTGAGGCGGAGCAGGCTCATGGCTTATGTGTTTGCCACTTTCTTTTTCATTTTAACCCACACCATGATCTTTTCCTGACCCTAACCAAGTGTTTTTTGTACCTAAACCTAACCAGACCTTAATCACAGGGCATCATGATGATTTCGGAACAACGGGACTTTGGAACAATGGGTTTAATATGGTCGGAACAATGGGATGTCGGACCAATGTGTTGTCGGAATAATGGGCTGTTGGACCAATGGGCAGACCCCCTCACAACAAACCTTAGATACAGCGTACAACAAAGCAAGATGCCTTTCAAGAGAACAGCTACTAATCAAAAGAAAAGTAAACCTGTTAAAAATCAGGTTTATTTTGTGACACAGTACAGCCGTAAAGCAAACAGAATCAAAAAGATAATCAAAAAAACTGGGACATATTAAAAAGTGACCCTTTCCATCAGCTTCAGAAGAGCTCCAATTTTGAGTGACAGACTAGTAAATAGTTATATGTCACCGGTTACTCAGAAAACCTGGCTAGACTCCAGAACAGTTAATCACAAATGTGGGAACTGTAATCACTGTGTGAGCATGTTGAACACCAGCTTGTTTTTACATCCAACATTAGGTAAAAAATTTGACATCAAATCTTTTATTAATTGCAACACCACATTTGTTGTGTACCACCTTGAATGTCCTTGTGGCTGTTTTTATATCAGCAGAACAAAACAGAAGTTAAAGGTGAGAATACCTGAACACAAACGAGCTATAAAAACTGGTAACCCACTATATCCCATGGCCCTACACTACAAAGAAGCTCAGCATGGCAGTAGCTATTCTTTAAAAATCATAGGCATTGAACATATTGCCAGATCAATCAGGGGAGGGGACAGGTTAGAAAAACTCTTACAAAGAGAATCCTTATGGATTTACACTTTGAGAGTGACACAATATCCAGGTCTAAATGGAGAGTTGGACGAGGGTGGTGCCCCAAAATTTTATCACAAGTGCAAACATTCTCTAAAAAGGTATTTCAGTTATCACAGTTATCAGTGGTAAAACAGAGTCAATACTGTGAGGGTGCTGCACAAAAGTTGAAGTAATGGTTGCAGAGGTTGATAATGATAGCTGTAGTTTCAATTTTGTTATCCAATGATTAAATAAATGACAAAACATACAATTGGACACAAATTGTACGTTTTGGTGGAAATCTATGGTTTTGATAGGTGTGTGACAAGTTTTGAGAAGGGAGTGTCATTTTGCAAAAAACATGCTCTTTCTATCACTGCGTCTTCTGTTAAGGCCTATGTGTGAGCTGTTTTGAAAAGTTTAACTGTGAATGGAAAAACTTGCCAAAAACACCCACAAAACCCTCAAACACCTGCTAACATCTGGCTTTTGTATGGAATGGGAGAAATTACAATCGGCAGCACCCGGGTCAAATTACTCTGCAGTAGTCACAGGTATTTATTAGCTCCAGCTCTGATCGGCAGTGATGGAAATACAACACCCAGGTGAACATGCTTATTTAAACCCCTTTACTGACAAGATGCAACGATGGGCCACCACAAAATATCGTCTGTCTCTGCCCAAGCAGTGCAGTGCAAACATTGTTCCAAAATTAGTCTGCACCAAGTTTGGGAGAGAGACTTAATAAGTAAGAGATATAGAGAAAGATGTAACCACTGTAATATTTTCACAGGCCTCCATGCTGCTTTATTGTTTACTAATCTGTTTTCCGGCCTGTCCATGACATCTAATGTGATACACTAGTAAAAAAAAAAAAAAGAACCAGAAAGGCATACTTGTCCGCTGCTGAGCCATGTACACGGCTTTAGTCTACTGGAAATGGGAATGGAGTTGATGGCCCTTTTTTTTTAGCAGGTTTTCCCTTGTTTAAAAAACCTGCATATTCATGCTAAAGCCCTGTTTCCATCAAGCCATTTGGTATGGTTAAATTTAGTTTGGTATGCGTTGTTTCCCCATGTCCACTGTGAACAGTTGTGGATGGTACCAATGGAACCATTCTGAACTATCCCCAGTTTTGGTCACCCCTCTGTCTATTGATTGGTCAATAGAGGACAGACACTCTTGTTCAGGGCTGAGTTGTGGCTAGTTTTGACGCTTATGTAACCACTGTTCATACCGTGGCAAGTAAACTATAATTATAAACTTAAAGGGTGTCTTGCTGCCTCTATCAGCAGCTGTAGACTGAGAAAATTATAATTTAATTCACTGGACTGACTACTGGCAACTTTTAAGGTGGAAAGTTTACCTGTACTGTTACTCAATGCATGCGTTGACAAATCCATCAGCACATCTTAAATTTAAACATGACAACTTTCACCATGCGGCTCAGTGGTGTGGTGGTTAGCACTCTCGCCTCACAGCAAGAGGGTTGCCAGTTCGATCCCGGGTGTGGGAGCCCTTCTGTGCGGAGTTTGCATGTTCTCCCCGTGTCAGCGTGGGTTCTCTCCGGGCACTCCGGCTTCCTCCCACAGTCCAAAGACATGCAGGTTGGGGACTAGGTTAATTGATAACTCTAAATTGTCCGTAGGTGTGAATGTGAGCGTGAATGGTTGTCTGTCTCTATGTGTCAGCGATAGTCTGGTGACCTGTCCAGGGTGAACCCTGCCTCTCGCCCGATGTCAGCTGGGATAGGCTCCAGCCCCCCCGCGACCCTCAAGAGAATGAAGTGGTTAGAAGATGAATGAATGAATGAATGAACTTTGACCATTCCATTAGTTTTTATTGTCTCTTTTGGATGACATACACATTTAGTAATGAGTGGATATTCAAGCATTTAAAAATATATACATTAATTTCGACCATATTCTAATCCTCACTTAGAGAAAAAAAACAAAAAACATTGCGGAGCGTCATTCCCGTGGACTACAGCAACACTAAACCCCTGCACTTGCCTGAGAAGGACTAAATGCTTTTTGTTCTAAAAATGTGGGCGTGCAGCCTCGTTCTGTGGATGATAAATCAGGTGCAAACTTCCATCTGTGTCACCAGTGATAAGGAAATACAGCAAGTGCTGGACGGAGCAGTGAGTGACAACAACCCCGCCCACATTTTTTTTTTTTTTTTTTTTTAGGGCATTTTTGCCTTTAATTGATAGGATAGTGAAGTGTGAAGGGGGGAGAGAGAGAGGGAGGGATATGCAGCAAAGGGCCACAGGCTGGAGTCGAACCCCAACCCCGCCCACATTTAAGAGTACTCTTTAGTGTGGTAACGCTAAATGGATCTGGGGTTTAGGTAACATGTCTGAAGGGTTACTTTTGGTTCTAAAGGCACTATACTGAAAGTGCTTCTTCTCTGCTGCCAGCAGGTGTGGCTTGCAGCAATTGACCTATTGCCAAGTCCCGCCCCCAAAACGCAGATTGGCCAATCACAGCGCAACACAGAACAGGCTCCGACCGGAAGTCCGACACTTTCAGGCAGGGCTCCGTTGACTTCAATACAAAGATTGCGTGTTTTCTTCAATTTCGAGCTAGTTTGGATGTTGTTTTTTGCTAGTTATGGTTAAACGTTGTGCCTGGGGCACTTGCAACAGTGACTCTCGTTACCCTGAAAGGTTGGAAGGAGATGTTCGTTTTTTTAACCTTTCCAAAACCAAAATCAAACCCCGAAAAGTGTAGGCTGTGGATTAAACTATGTGGCACAGCTTTGTCTGCTCCAAGGTAAGTAAATATTTTATTAACCGTAACATTATATTATGCTGCCAGCAGATACCAGCTTGTTAACCTAAAATGATCGTAAGGTACGCTACTAACGTTAAGGCCTAGCTTAGCTTTGTTAGCTTAGCTTTGTTATTTGTGATGTTAGCTTAGCTTTGTTATTCGTGATACAGTCAGCTTGCTAACGATAAGATACCTTATCGTTAGCAAGCTGACTGTTACAATACCATATGTTACAGTCAGGCTCTAGTAGACCAAGTGGATAATATTACCTTGATGTCAAAATGTCATACTGTTTTTCTTTTAAAGTATTTCAGCACTTTGTCGATGGGAAGCTCAGTCTCATATACCCAAATGCAGCTCCTGCTCTTCCTGATGGTAGAGGAAATGGAGTCAAATGTCGACCACCTCCAACTAAAAGGTAAGTTATATAAGACACATTTCAGCTAAGTTATAAATATAGTCGTCTGTATGTATTGAATATTTTAATATAGAAAGAAATGGACAATGATACTTGAAATAGTAATACATGAATGGATCAGTTTGTGATTCAGCATGCAACAAGCTCAAGCTTAAATAACTGTTAAATTTAATATAAATAACTAGACAACGAATTTCATTAACACATCAACAACTTGAATTTAACACTCCACCTTCATATTGAGTCAGGTGTGATCCACTAGGTGTATCCACAGACATCACAGGAGAGACAGCAACAGAATCATTGGTGGAGGCTACAACTACAGAGGAGAGCACAACGCTGACTGAAATGGGTATGTGTCTTGTTTATTGTGACTCTCTTCTCTCCTCTCCTCTCCTCTCCTCTCCTCTTCACTTCTCCTCTCCTACCTTCCCCTCCCTCCCCTCTGAGGCACTTGAAACTCTAACTGCACAGGCCAGGAAGCAAGTACTCAAAAAAGAACCAGTCTAGTTTAGTTTTAATTTTTTCCCACATTCCTGCATCAAAATGAATGTGCTCCAAGTGATAGTCATTGCCACACTGCACAAAAAAGTCACACCATAACATCCCAGTTATGCCCATCTGTCCAATAATTTGGTAGTAGTAGTCATGGTTATGTTTGAATCTGTAGGTGTCACCACTGTGCTTCTGGAGGTATTGACAACCTGTGTAGCTATATTGGTCTGGGCACTTTATTTCTAGTAGTCCATAGCTTTTGTTGCCGCCGCTCTGAATGACTTTCCTGTCAGGAGAAGTACCTAAATGGGGGGCGTTGGGATTCACGACAAAGTCACACATCTTAACTTGGTTTCCAATGACTTCCGTGTATTGGGCTGCAGCAACTGGCTCAAGCTCCAGGCCTCTCTTCATTGCTTTGGTTTGTACTGACTTCTTCTTCATCAGCATGCTGATGGCAAGCTGCTCGAAGTCTGCTTTCCTGGAGCATACTCTCTTGAAAGAGGATGAAGTAAGACGAGGAGAGCGGACACGATGCCAGATATTGTTACTGCTTTGTTGTCTGGTTTCTTTCTCCAATGCCTCTGATTCGGACTTTGAGATCATCACGTCATTGTAGCATTCCATCTGGTCTTTTGTTAGGACTGTAGAGAAATTGCTTGGCTGTAGCGGCAAAGGGAATACTGGGAAATCATCAGTAGGGTTTGATGGGGGGATAATGGCCTAGTGTTGTCCAGTAGAGGGAGCTACACACACACACACACACACACACACACACACATACACACACACAAAGAAAAGAAGAAAAAAAAATTATTGCAATGGCTGTAAATTATTTACATTGGGGTTAAAGTTCTCCGGCACAGCACTGGATTTCCAGCGTGGCCAAGTTTCTGTCCGGCACGGGCAGAAGTGCTCTGCAGTGTGAGCATTTCACTCGCATTTGCCCCTAAAAATATATATATGTGCAAACCGGGAAAATGATTTAGGCGCACAGTGTGTGAGTAAACACAACCTACTGTTTACCGAAATTGGCATTGGACGTTTTTTCATCGATAACAGATCAAATAAATGTATTTTAAAACTCGCTCCTTTGGCTCTGATACAGCCTCTCCCTCCCTGCTGCAGTCCCCACTGCACTGGGCTTTGTAACAATGTCCCGCCTACAGCCCCCTCTGATTGGTTACACGGCACAAGTGATAGCCAATCAACACTGACACCTGTGCTTTCACATCATGTCACATTGAGACACAGAGCACAGACGGAGCGGGAGAGGCTCCGGTAAGCCAGGGGGAATTTTGAAGGTAAGGTAACAGAAACCAGACAGAAACGAAAGTTGCAATAAAAATCCTCTATGCTGAAGTTTTAAAGTCACCACCACAACATTATATGATCCATTTCAATGATGACATGCTTGCCCAGAGGCGAAATTTCGACGTAACTGCCTGTTTAATTCACATCAACGGGCTTGAAGCAAGAAAAAATCCTGTGCCTGAAATTTTTTTGGAGGGCAAAAAGGGGGCGGGGGTGCCTTCTGTGTTAGGGGGGTCCGGGGGCATGTCCCCCCCCCCAGATAAAAATTTGAACATTTGACGTCTAAATGAATTAATCTGGTTGGGGCCGGGCAATTTTAGGCAATTCTGAGCAACAAGAGGCAGAATAGGAAGACAACAAAAACGTCTGCATTAAAATGTACATTTTACATCAGTTGAGACTTGACATCAAGGAGCATCTTCTATCTGACTGAGCTAATTAGCAAGTGACAACTCATCTGTGGCTTCACAAATTATCTCTCACTTATTTCTACCCCCCCCCCCCCCCCCTTTCTGTATGTGTGAATTGCAACCCCCAACCTGTAGCCAGCTGTGCTTCGGTTCCACGTCCGGTGTGTCCGTGGCGTGACTTAATGAGAGACTGTAAAAACTTAAGGCCCGCCCTACTCTGCCTCTGATTGGCTAGAACTCCTTGTTTACTTGGAGTAATGTGATACACCATTGGTAGTTGGAACTATCACTTTGCTTTGCTTTAAAACGACTGGTTAAATGACTGTTTCTACTCATTATGCTATAAAGGTTTAATCTGAAAAGTAACAACTTTTTGTTCATTTTGATAATAAACATGTTCCTTTGCAACACATACATTTCTATTTCTTCATTTCGTGACCACAACACCAAGCCTCCAGCTCCGGAAAAGATTTCAGATTTCAGGCACACAAATCTTCTGTGCTCCACATTTCAGGCACAACATTTTTTCTTGCTTTAACCCCTGCATTGTGTTCCTATTTTGTGTTTATAAAACACTAGTTTTAATAATTTCATTCTTCTGTTTCCAGAGTGCACAGAGGACCAACCCCAGTTGACAGAAAGACAGGATGGAGTGGAAAGATTGAAGACTCTACTTGATCAAAAAGAAAAAGAAAAAGAAACTGACTTAGTGAGAGAGAAAATACAAGCTTGTCAGGCTCCTAACCCACTCACGCAGAGTCCATAAATAACAGCAGTGTCCCTGACTGCTTCAAATACTGCACTGGGTTCACTTACAGTGATTTTAACAAACTCTGCACATTTTTCAGGATACCAGATAGTGAAACAGCCCCACAAACACATATCCCCTTGACATATGACAGAGTGAGCAGGCAGATCCACCAGATGCCTTTACGTCAACAATTTCTCCTTGTACTTATGAGACTAAGACAAAACTTTGACCTGAAAGAGCTAGCTTTCAAATTTCAGATCGATGTGCAAAGTGTTAGCACTTTATTCAATTCATGGATTGACTTCATGTATGGCAGGCTAGGTAATTTGTCTGTCTGGCCATACAGGGACAGCATCACAGAAAACATGCCTGACAACTACAAAGCAGAGTTCCCAACAACTTTTGCAATTCTTGATTGTACAGAGATAAAGATAGAGAAAGCAAGCTCATTGTCACTACAAAGTGAGACTTATTCCAACTACAAGTCTACCAACACACTTAAATCTCTTATAGTCTGTGATCCTCATGGTTCCATTATGTTTGCATCTACACTTTACACAGGATCCATTTCTGACCAAGACTTATTTAAACAATGCAAAATCAAGGATTTACTGAAAGGTCTGTTTGAGTGTGGCTACCTTGAGAAAGGTGATGGGCTCATGGTGGATAAAGGGTTTCTCATTGAGAAAGATGTGGAGGAGCTTGGTCTTAAACTGAACATTCCTCCCTTTGCAAAGTCAAACATTCAAATGCCAGTCCCAGATGTCGAAAAGACAAAGAAAATAGCCAAACATTGGTTGCATGTAGAAAGAGCTATAGCCAAAGTCAAGACATTTAAGTTTCTGGTAGGATCCCTAATACCATGTTAGGAAACATAAACCAGATATGGTTTGTGGTGTGTATACTCTCTAACTTCTAGCCGCATATCATTAAGATGAGGCTGAGGAAACCACATAGTGACACATAGATTTATCTCTCTCTCTCCATTGTTTACTTTTCAGTCCTTCATTCATTCATTCATCTTCTAACCGCTTCATCCTCTTGAGGGTCGTGGGGGGGCTGGAGCCTATCCCAGCTGACATCGGGCGAGAGGCAGGGTTCACCCTGGACAGGTCACCAGACTATCACAGGGCTGACACATAGAGACAAACAACCATTCACGCTCACATTCACACCTACGGACAATTTAGAGTTATCAATTAACCTAGTTAACCTCTTTGGACTGTGGGAGGAAGCTGGAGTGCCCAGAGAGAACCCACGCTGCAAACTCCGCACAGAAGGGCTCCCACACCCGGGATCGAACCAGCAACCCTCTTGCTGTGAGGCGACACAGCCGCCCTTTTCAGTCCTTAATAAATTGTATTATATTGTGAATGATTTTCTATTGTAATAAGCTGTGACTGCCCACACATGATAATGTGTATGCTCTCTAACTTCCAGCAGCATATCATTAAGATATATAGGCTGAGGCTAAGGAAACCACATAGTGACACACAGTGATTTATCTCTCTCTCCATTGTTTACTTTTCAGTCATTAATAACTTGTATTATATTGTGAATGATTTTCTATTGTAATAATCTGGGACTGCCCACACATGATAATAAATGAATCTTAATCTTTATCAAGTGTTTCTCAACTGCTTAACCTGGTAGCTCAAGCCACTTCCAAGAGGGTACTTCTCCTGACCTACTGGGGGGGGTTATGTGTATGAGGTCGATGACATGGGCGCAGAAACCTGTGGAGCTAACCAAAATATGTTGTTACACTACAGCTAATGTCACGTTGGTTAGCTAACACTAGCTAACTTGCTACTGAATGTAACGTTATATAGGCCTACTGCTTTTGCTTTGCAATGATTGTAATAGTGAATAGACACCTACCCAGCTTTACAGGAACAGTGTTGCTCCTGAATGTTGTTGTCCTCTGTCTCAATCACCAGGTGATGCGGTGGTTCACTTTTGCTCTGCGACCTGTAAGTTTAGCTTTGGCTTCTATCTTTATGCTTTGAGCATTATTTCGTTGCAGAGTGAGCATGACATCATGAATATATCCTTCAAATGCGTACTGTACCCCTTCTGTCTGCTCCTGTCTGAAATATTCTCCTTTGTCCTCCAAAAATCAGCCAATATTTCTCCAGGGAGTGCAGTTAGCGGCAGTGGGGGCGCCATGCCAGTATAGCTCCGAAACCGAAAGCTTGTCGGACTTAGCAACAGTAGCTAAGGGGGGCGGGGCACTTAATAAGCACAAGATTAGCCTATATAATTTGTAGAACTGTGACCCACTTAACTCACTTTGAGTGGCTTTATATAGAAAAACAGTCAAAGTGAGAGTGCTGCTCTCTCCCATTCAACCTGCAAGGCAAAACAAGAAAAAGACCGGCCACTTAAACTTTGTTGCTTCTTTAATGATGAACTTGCAGCAAGCTGACACAGTGAAAGTCAGCCAACAGCTGCCACAAAGTTTAAATTTTTTCACATTCCAGTGTGTGTTGTCAACCCTGGTATAACATGCTCTGCTATCAAAAAGACTATCGTGGTCAATCTGGATTTCAGTGACAGGAGAAGACGGAATTTTATTTTTATTTTATTTAACCTTTATTTAACCAGGAAAAGACTCATTGAGATTAAAAATCTCTTTTCAAGAGTGTCCTGGCCAAGACAGGTAGCAACATAATCATACATACACACAAACACAAGATGGACACAAACATTAAAAACACAAAACACATCCAAAACAGCAACAATTCAAGGTCAGCTACAATAATAAAAACCTCAGGCAAAACATCTACAACCAGATGTTTCTGCCTCCAGGTCATCCAATTTCCCCTTAAAAGTGTTCAATGAGACCAACTCATTTGAAGAATGTCCTCATTAAGTGGGCATTCACGGGTCTCCATGCTCCCTTCCTTCCATTCATATCATTACAAAGAATCCCATTCACACACATACAAGAAGATCTGGGGATGAGAATACACTGTGATGACTTGAATCAGTTTCATTAGAAGCTTTTTCACGGCACTCACTCACTTTAAGCTCTTATGTCAGTCTTTTTGAGGACGGACACTTGTTGATATTTAAGAACATAATATGATTTGATGCTTTGCTTTGATACAGTAGATAGCTTTGTTACATTTAGCACAATTTTGTCTTGCTCCTGAAAAGGAGACTAATGTCTTAACAGCATCTTAACTCAAGGTCCACTAACCAGCATTTTCCCCACTTTCACAGTTTGATTCAGTGAATACATTTGCCTCAGTTGTTATTTTAAAGTATAGAGCTTCAGTGATAACAGGTGGTTGTGTATCGGGGCTGCATTTATCTAACGCTTTATTTTATTTTATTTGATTAGTTTATTTGACAGGGACAGTGCATATCAATGAGCATTGCTGTAAATATGCCAGAAAACGCTACTTTTCATCTGCAGTCTCTGGCCAGATGTTACAACAGACTCCCTACAAGTAACAGAAGTTAACAAATAAAATTAAAGATCAAACACATTTATTTAAATAGGGTGCAAGCAGTAGGGGTGGGGGAAAATGTCAATACAGCATAGTATCACAATATTTTTTTGTATTGTCACACAGTGTAAGTACAAGTAACGATTTTTTAATTATATAAACTTTTAATGTTTCAAATTAAACTTTAGGCAGCCTATTTGAATAATGTAATCAATTGCTTTTTCGGTACACGACATACATTTTGCTGCAAAAGAAATGAAAAAAAAAGGCTGAAGTGAGCTGAACAGACTGGAAACTTTATCTTATTAGATAAAACAGATGTTGATAAAGTTTTCCTTTGGCTACATTATTTGCAGTTGAAAACAGGTAATAAATCACAATATATCGCAATATATTTTATCGCAGTATTTGGCATATCACAACATCTTTAAAATCTCAATAATTGTATTGTGACTAAAGTATCGTGATCATATCATATTGTGGAGCCTCTTGTGATTGCCACCCATAACAAGCAGCAACTTGTGGTAACAGATTGATAAAATTGACATGTGTTACTGATACTAAAATACTGATAATACAGCTAAAAACATTGAAGCAGGCTGGCAGAAGCCAGTAAAGCATCAAATACATGAAACAAGCAATAGGACAGCATTGATTAGCATTAAGCAGTATTAGTAAAAGCATGCATGCAGTTGCAAGCATAAAGTTGCTTACATGAAGCAAGCAGAGGGACAACATTAAGCAGCATTAAGCAAATATTAGTAAAATCATGAACATGAAGCAAACAACACACACAGCTCACATGAAACAACAAATTAATTACACTGAGAGCTGCACAAGAAACACAACCACAATGGGCCGCACAGCCCAGTACAGTCATTGGAAAAACTTGAGACAAATTCACAGACTGACATTCAAAAGATTCATCCAAAGCGCTGTACAACTGACCTCTCACCCTCTCACAGATACAAGCCGCCGAAATGAGTTTCCTTTGTAAGATAGCTGGGCTCAGCCTTAGAGATAGGGTAAGGAGCTCGGACATCCAGCGGGAACTTGGAGTAGAGCTGCTGCTCCTTTGCTTCAAAGGAGCCAGTTGAGGTGTTCTTGGTGCATTCAACTGGTGGGAGGCCCTGGGTAGACCTAAAACATGTTGGAGGGATTACTATATATATCTCATCTGACCTGGGAACACCTCAGGATCCCTCAAGAGATGCTATGAAAGCGTTGCTGGGGAGAGGGACGTTTGGAGTACTTTGCTCAGCCTGCTGCCCTCATGACCCAGCCTTGGATAAGCGGTTGAAAATGGATGGATGGAAGAAAAAGTCCTGGATTCAAAAATATTACTCAAGTTTTTCTTTCTGGCTCTTAACGAAGGCGGACGCTTTTTCCCTCGCTCCCTCCCTGCCCCTATCTGCCCTGCTTGCTGCTCTTTGTCTTGTGCTGTCTCTGTCTGATCTATCGGAGCCTCTCTCTGCATTTCTATCCGAAAACTAATACCATGGATTTGATTAGCTGGTCTCTCAACGCAATTGACCAAATTTTCTCAACAAGGAGACTGGGCAAAGGAGAGCCCGCCTGCCCTGACGGAACGTTTGCAGCCGGATACACGATGGACTCCTGGGAGAAGTGGAGCATCGTGTGCCTGTCGATCCTTTCCGTTGAGGATGCTGAAGACGTCTACATAATTGGAATTATGATAACAGGCATTCTGCTGTTTGGAGTTAGCAGCTTCCTGATCTATCGCAAAGTTCAGAAGACGTTGGCAGCACTTTTGGCAATCGAGAAGCTGCCCGTCATGACTGAGGGAACGTGCAGGGCTGTCAACACTCAGACTCAAGCGATATGTGAGTTCACTCACAAGCTGGATGCGATTCCTGAACTCCTTCGCAAGATGGATGCCAACTTGGAGAAGTTGTCAGCCCAGCTCTGCTGAAACTGGCCACCAATTCGGACATATTGGAAGCAAGCCACTCAGAGAGACTCAAAGGCAGACGACAAATTGCAGTGTCGGCCTGACCCAAAACAACTGTTATCTTCATTGGCTCCCCGAGATAACCAGCTCTCCCAAGGCCGTTTACCTCTCCACTCTCCTGGATGTTATGCAGACAAGATGCTCCGGCCCTATCCCCCCCCCCCCCCCCCCCTCCTCCTGTGAACTTTGTTTCTGGATCAGAACTCTCTGAGGTCGTCTCCACAGCAACGGCCGTGTCTTCGTCATCAGTTATCAGACGGCAGAGACAATGGGTTGGGACTGAGTGGAGATGAAGTACATGGACTTACACATACACACACATGAAGACACATATAACACGCACACCCCCTCCAACTCAACGCCTTCTTGGCCCCCCCCTCCCTCCCTCCCTTCGTCGCAATGTAGCATGGGAGGGTGATGCAATGCGCCCAAATGTGGCTGCGTGCGCACCCCCAGTGTCTGTGCTGCGACACCTCCCCTCCCCAACACCCCCTCCCATATGTGCAAGTCTTCAAGTTTTGTTGTAATGTCTTATTATGTTGCTTATGTGCTGAGGTGTTTTTGTTCCTATTCCCACACTGTGTACAGGAGCCTAGTTTGGGAGTTGCTTTTTTTCCCCCTCTTCCTCCCTCTTGTTCTCCTTTTTTCATCTAAGTAAACGGGGCGCTGCTCGTGTGGCGACCCACAGTTCTCCCGCTCCTGTCCTCCCCTGTTCTGATATGTGGGGGTGGGAGGGGCGGGTTTTCAATATTTGTAGTATTTTTTTTTTTTTTTCTTTTTGTATGTTTTTAGTTTGTAAAGCGCTTTGGGGTTGCATTTTTGATGTATGAAAGGTGCTATATAAATAAAGTTTGATTGATTGATTGATTGAAGTTAAAGTTCAGAAGCATTAGCAGCAAAATGTAGCCTATAAAGTATCAAAAGTAAAAAGTACTCATGGCTCCTTTCCAAGTATCATAACTATAAAAATACTATTTCTATGATCATAACATGAGATCCTCAGGTCATGATAAAATATTATCTTATTCAAATAATCTAGACTCTCCGTGCGCCCTCTGAACTTGAATCTTATTTTGTCTTTTGATAACTGAGTCGATGTTATAAACGGACTTGATTGTTACATCAAACATTTATCTGCAACTCTTTTTTAATTTTTTTTATTTTATCTTTTATCTTTTTTGTTTATGGTATGTTAAGCATTAGGGGTGTGTTATCTCAAAATACATCAGTAATTTACGGAGCACTATTGCAGCTCCTTTATGTCTCCAGGAGATGGCGTAACTACTCCACAAAGCAGTATAGCTTTGCAAATATGGACAGTACTGGGATCAAGATTCTACAAGAGGTGTATAAATATTATTACGTATTGAAGGGAAGCAAACCACATCACAGTTAACCGGTGGTGTATAATATTTCCTGCTTGCTCATCTGTGTTAGAAGATGAGATTAGGACAAGTATGTAAGTATTTTGTAAGTTTAATGATTTCAGTTAGGACATCTTTTCTTGTATGTGTGTGGGGGAGGGTCCTTTCTGTTTTCTTTTTTTCTTTATGAGAGGAACCTTTTTTCTTTGTATTCACATTATTGCAAAGGGTTTGTTGGTGTTACCTTGCCCTGTGTTACTTATTCAATTTGGTTTATTCACAGTCTCATCATATCAATCCACAGGCTAATATTTTGATTTATGACTTATATGGGTCAGAGAGATGTGCTAGGTTCCATCAGGTTCATAAGCTGGAATGTCAGGGGACTTGGTGGGCCCATCAAAAGAGCGAGAGTATTTTCACATCTTAAGAGTGTGAAAACAGACATAGCTTTTCTCCAGGAAACCCACCTATGGGCGTGTGATCACGCTAGGCTGCGAAACCCTGGGTTGGACAGGTTTTCCACTCCAACTTTAATAGCCGCTCGAGGGGTACAGCTATATTACTACACAAACTATTACAGTTCTCAATGGAACAAGCCATATCAGATCCTAATTGGCGTTATATTATAGTGGTAGGTGTATTGTTTCAAACTCCTGTTATTTTGGTTTGTGTTTATGCCCCCAACTGGAACTGTCCTAATTTTATGACTTCCTTATTTTCATTAATCCCATGCCTTAACTCACACCAACTTGTTTTTGGGGGAGACCTTAATCTAGTTGTTAAGCCCACCTTTGACAAATCAAATCCAAAAAATCTAACCCTGTCCAATATGGCTAGAGCTCTCACTACACTTATGGACCAAATTGGTTGTGTGGATGCGTGGCATTTCTACCACCCAACAACAAAAGAGTTTTCATTCTATTCCCAGGTTCATCAGACGTACTCTCATCTTGATTACTTTTTTCTAGACAAAATATTTCTGCCTTCAGTGAAACTATGTGAATACTCAACAATAGGCATTTCAGATTACGCCCCCCTTCTGTTAGATTTGGAATTGCTTCTTAAATGCGAAAATCGCTCGAATTGGAGATTTAACACTGGTTTATTATCTTCTAATAAATTTTGTGAATTTATATCAGAAAAGATCTTACTCTTTATCCAAAATAACAAATCTGATTCAACCTCCCCCTCCCTTCTATGGGAAACTTTAAAAGCAGTAATAAGGGGAGAGATTATTGCTTACAGCGCCAGGATATCCAAGCAGAGAAAACAAAGGCAACAAGAATTGATGGAAGCAATTCAGCAAATTGACAGACAACACTCACCATCTCTTAATTCCACTCTCCAGATGGAAAGACTGAAACTCCAAACTGAATTTGATCTCATCTCAACAAACAATGCAGACCTCCTTTTAAGGCGCACAAAGGGTACTTATTACAAGTATGGCGACAGGGCCAGCCGGCTGTTAGCATCGCAACTAAAACATCAATCTGCCTCCCGATTTATCACACAAAGTCAAAAGAATCCTCACACCCTAGTTACAGATCCAGCTGAGATGTTTTTGTGTCGTATTACTCCAATCTTTACAAATCAGAAGCCCCACCTTTGTCGCCTATGCTGTTCGCTGTCGCTATCGAACCGCTTTCCATAGCTCTTAAGAGCTCATCACTTTTCTCTGGTATTTATAGGAATGGGACTGAGCACAGAGTCTCGCTTTATGTGGATGATCTGTTGCTTTATGTCTCAAACCCTACTGTCTGCATTAATAGGATTCTTGATATTTTACATACATTTGGTTCCTTTTCAGGATATAAACTGAACATTAATAAGAGCGAATGTTTCCCTCTTAATAACGCAGCAAAACAGATCCCAGCCCAAATGTTACCTTTTCAATTGGCCTCCTCCAAATTTCGATATCTAGGTATTAACATTTTGCATAGTCTCCCTTTACTTTATAAACACAACATTGTGACGTTGGTTAAGGAGATTAAGTCCGACCTCAAACGTTGGAACGCCCTCCCCCTGTCATTTTTAGGAAGAGTCAACACAATTACAATGAATGTTTTACCCAGATTTTTATTTCTTTTCCAATGCTTACCAATATTCCTCCCCAAATCTTTTTTTAAGGAACTGGATAAGAATATTTCATGTTTTATTTGGGCAGGAAAAACCTCAAGAGTAAAATACTCAGTCCTACAAAGAAGTAAAGAAGAAGGTGGCCTTGCACTCCCTAACTTGCTGACATACTACTGGGCGGCCAATATTCAAAAAATCCACACCTGGCATAACTCCCCCACTACAGACTGGTGTCAGATGGAAGCCCACTCCTGCAGTTCTATCTCTTTATCAGCTTTAATTTGTGCTCCCCTCAACTCATACACTGCTAAATACACTTCAGATACAATTATTTTATCTACTGTAAAGATTTGGAGGCATTTTAGACGTAACTTTAAAATCACTTCTCTTTCCCCTCTGATGCCCATCTGTGGCAACCATTTATTTCTGCCTTCAATACATGACCCAGTCTTCTCTTTGTGGAAAGAGAAAGGTTTGGTTTATTTCAATCAGTTTTATAAAGACAAGGTTTTTGTTTCCTTTGATACTCTTAAGACAAAATTTGACCTTCCACAGTCCCATTTATTTAGATATTTTCAAATCCAAGATTTTGCTCGATGTAATTTCCCTAACTTTCCTCATCAACCACCTGAGTCTCTCACTGATACACTCTTGTCTTTCCCTGTAACCCGTGGAATCATTTCAGTCGTGATGAAGTTAATCTTATCATCATTATCATCTCCTTTGACAGTTAGAAATACCGGGGAAAAGGAACTTGGTACTACCTTTTCAGCTGAATGGTGGCAGGGGGCCTTAGACAGAGTCAACTCTACTTCATCTTGTGCCAGACTGACACTGATTCAGTTTAAGGTCCTACACAGGACACGCCTGTCTAAAGCTAAACTTAATAAACTGTTTAGCACAAGTGATACATGTGACAGATGCTCTTTATCATCTGCCAATCACACACATATGTTTTTCTCCTGTCCAAAGCTGAGCTCATTTTGGTCCTCTTTTTATGATACCCTCTCAAAAGCCCTCAATAAACCTGTGGTTCCCAGCCCCTTAACATCTATTTTCGGTGTCCCTGAAGACTTTACCGGTTTCACTAATAAGGAGAGCAATGTTATTGCTTTTGCCTCGGTACTAGCCCGTAGATGTATTCTACTTCATTGGAAGGATCATAAACCTCCATATTCTAAATCTTGGTTAAAAGACTTAATGTCCTTCCTATACTTAGAGAAAATTAAGTATAGTATTAGGGGTTGCTCTGATAATTTTAACAAAATTTGGGACCCTATTCTTTCTTTTGTTAAGTCTATCCCATCTTTGGAAGACTAAACAGTTTTAATTTGATTAATTACTCCATTCTCAGAACAAACAAAATGTTCCTGTATGCAACTGAGACTGAATGATTATAATGCAATGATAAAAGGTGACTGTCTTCCTTGATTTGGTGTGTGATTGGTCATGCAGCGCTATGTGTAACACATTGTGAATTTTCTCTTTATCTCCATTTTGTTTTTTCTTGGGTTCCTCCTATGTGTGTCTTGTTTTATTTTTATTTTATTTTATTTTTATGTATTCTTTATTCATTGATTTTTATTGTCTGTGTATACATGTATCTTACGTTGGGGGGTTGGGGGGTTGGCTAGTGTGCCATGTTTTTGTTTCCTATAAAATGTAAAAATGGGAAAAAAAATATATATATATATTATCTTATTCTGTTTGCATGTAGGAGTATTTTAATGTTAGAATTTTTGTGGAGCCAATTTTAGATACATTGTAAACTACTGGGAGGATAAGTACTGCATCATAAGCAGAACATGTAGGAGGTCTGGAGGTTGGGTTGCAGTATTTGTGCAGGATTTGCATGGCCTGTGGTGGTGGTGTTATTATTGTTGTTGTTATTATCAATGTTGATGGTCAGTTTACATGAGGAAGAGCCCAGCTCCATCAGTGGTGCAGATCAACAAAAGTGGAAACCTTTAAGTTTAGCCATAACAGTAACTCATATAATACAAACATTGTACCAAATGTACCAAATGCATCTCGTGCAGACTGGAGATATTATTCAAACGCTCAGCGTCATCATGCTATCCACTTTTACTCCTGTGAAAAATTGCTCAATGAATAGACACTTCAGACAGCTATTTAGCAAACAAAATGCATCTTGCATGGTAGATCTGTGCTGCTTGATCAACAAAATGGCAACATTGATCCCAGAGGTGGCTCTCAGCCTCATGAAAGTCCCATGCTCTGCTGGCCTGTGAGCCTGTCTTGTTCTCGCTGTAATCGCCTGTGAAAAAACAAGTTAGCGATGCTTTCGATAGAGACGTAACACTCCAGCAAATAGTAAAAAATACCCCACCATATGAAATTAGCTATGTTTCTAGTGCCAACTTTAACCTTTGTAAATTCTCTGACTTTATTTTTGTATTTCTCATTGGGCCTTGTATGACTGACTTGTATCTTAATGTTAAATATAATTACCTTACAAAAGAGATGATGAAATGACGTCCATCCCCTTTAATTGCTGATTTGAGTATAGAAAGCTTATAACATATTCACTACTACCCTCCAGTCTCCTTTAATTGTTATAACCTTAGTTTTTACCAGTAAAAAGTGCTATTGTCTGTGTGTGTTCATGTTCCTGGGGGCCTTCAGTGCCTAATAGGATGTTATGTGTGGGGCTAAAGTGTGATTCCTCACACACATGGAGACACAAAATGTGAACTCAGATCAACTGAAGTGTGAATGTAGATGTCAGCCGCACATTAGGCTTGATTTTGCACACTGCTGTGAAACTCTAAAAGCCAAATCCCCTGCAAACCGACTGTTTAAACACCATGTCTCTGTATCAAATGCTCACTCATAATCTTGATTACTGAGATTTACCACTTTGGCTATGGTGGGTCAGTGCCCCCTGCACTCATAACTCAAAAAGGATGTTGAAACTGTATGAAAATAATTCCCTTCATTTGAAATTGGATTAGTGTTTAAGCTAATGTTTGGGTTTCACTTGTTTAGTGAAACCTCTGTGCTTTCTGATGTGGAGGCAAAAGGACAGCAGCCAGTTTAGCAGCATAGTTCAGTCTGAGTAAGGAAACATCCTGTCAAGTAGATCAGGATGAATTGATGGAGGATGGAGGCCCAGTTTAACAATTTGTCAGTCAGTTGGAACCACAAACACATTTACTTCCAAATGTTTTTGGGAGTCGCACTAAGGTACATTCCTACTCTTGAGGCCCTGACTTGAGAAGGGCCCCTGTGTCACAATCAATCTAATTAGATCTTCAATATTTCAGTTTTGCACTAAAATGTGCTGTATTCCTAAATGAACGCATTTAGTCAAGTGACCACACTATCCCAGCATATCAGTACCACACCGTGCACAGAGAGGGGAGGAACTCAAGAGTTTATGGGGCCCAGCAACTCATTAAGACACGATAGTAACCTTTGTTGCTGGACTGGTCTTTCCCAATCCCTCAAATGCTGCTGCATTTGAAAAGTAAAATTGTGCTATTAAAAAAAATGCTTTTTTAGGAGTATGAACCAGTGCCCAGGTCCAAAGCTGAGACTTTGGGGATCTGGTGGGTTCCAAGACCTTGGGACCTAGGTCCTGAGTTTGTCCTGACACTGAGTGATGTTGTGTGAATATAAATGTACAGCAGTGTACATGTTTTCTGTCAAGAACATGCACAGAATCAAATCCATAAATAGACTTGACCGAAAAACTGGTATATTTCAAGTGTATTTATTGTGATGATTTCAGATTTTTTTTTTTTTCAAAGAAGATGAAGGTCATGTTGTTTGTCACAGGCAGGCCTGACTTCTGCTGTTTGGTGAACTGGGGCATTGTGGAGCTTCAGACACGTCACTTTTCATGGCTTGGTCACCAAGATCGATTAAGTGAAACCAATTTACGCACTGCGTGGTAAATGGGGGCTGCTACTTTCATGTGGCTCACACAGACTCTTTTTGGCATTTGTGAAGGCAAGTCTGATGTAACCGATTAATAGAAAAACAAGCAACCAGCCTATCACATGATATAGAGGCTGCAGCACAGTGCATGTCAGTGGAGGACATATGGGACAAATGGAACACTTATGTCAGCACAAAATCATCAGTGACAAACATTTCAGCTGCCATTCTGCCCCGCTAGTTTTTGTATACTGGAGGCCGTGTCATGTAAAAGTAAAAACTGAAAAGTGATTATTATCAGTAATTTCTGGAGGCCTTAAGAGGTAAAACCATGCAATAATTAATGAAATATATATATAGCAAATATTAGAGACACATCAGAATTGTATCATATAATTTTGTGCATCATTATTATAATTTATAAATCTACTTTACTGTTTTATAATCCTGGGCCCAGTTGTTAAAAAATGTAATCTGGATCAGAATGATCTAGATTTTGAAATCCTATGTTTTGCTGTCCAGGATCAGCTAATCCATCTTACTTCTGTGCATCATTGGATTGATCATCTTGATCCACATACAGACTTTTCAAGATAACCAAGTTTGGATAATCAGTGCTCTTAATGGGACTACACATCATGATGTGGGCAGTCTGCCCAATAATGGAAAGCTGCAGTACCAGAGGCTGCAGTTTCAGGACCGCAGTTTTAGGACCCTTCAATTTCCGTCACAGCGCCACCTACCAAGCGGAGGCTGCAATTACCTGATTTTTTTATCAAAAACTCACTCACTGTTTATTTTTATTTTTTGTTGTACCCAAATACTACTTTTTTATTAAATAGTTATAATCAGTGTTGAGCAGTAACTCGTTATTTAGTAACGCATTACTGTAATTTGATCATCAAAAATAGGAGAAATGAACTAGTAATAGCCGGTAACGCAGTGTTGGCCCGCCCCGCCTGACCTCCACGGTCCTCTCTGCTCCTCTCACCCACACTTAAACACCTGTCCTGGGCTACACAGTGTCAGGACGCTCCGCTGTCCTGCTAGAGTTTGTTCTGTGTTGTTTATTATTATTTATTTTTTGAGGGAACGGAGTAACTAGTAATGTAAGTGATTACTTGTGAAATTAAGTAAACAGATCAGAACCGTGATTACTTTTTAGAGGAGTAAAATTAATTTAATTACTCTTAACTAGTAACTTGCCCAACACTGGTTATAATTTAGTATAATGGTATAATAATAATTAAAGCTGCAGTAGGCAGAAAGCCTGAAAACGATTGATTTTTGAGTCTCATCTGACTTAGGTTTCATTCGTCTCCGCCCTGAGCCCCTCCTACCAGATGAGCATGCGAGTATTTTATCCTACTTGAGGCCTGTTTCCACCGCAGGAACTTCGGGGTAATTTTACGGGGCCGGGGCCGTTGGTGCGTGTCTCCACCGCAGGAACCACCCCCGAAGGACAGAGTCCCGGAACTTTTATGGGGGCTAAACAAGTCCCTGCCTCGGGGTAGGTACTCAGAACGGCCCCGAAAGACTCCTGGCTGGGGCCTGGGGAGTACTTGGTGCTGATTGGATATACTCAAGGAGGGATGTGACGTCAACAGAAAGCTACAAAATAGCCGGCATTTTTAAAACTCAGCAGACGAGGGTTAGCTTGTTCATATAGCTTTCGCCGCCATGTAAAAAAAACTCACTAAATGGCTCGTGAAAAAAATATTTTTTCCAGCGGATATCTTAGTTACAACATGATTGAGCTAGCAAAGCAGTTTTGT
Source organism: Epinephelus lanceolatus (assembly GCF_041903045.1). Taxonomy (NCBI): domain Eukaryota; kingdom Metazoa; phylum Chordata; class Actinopteri; order Perciformes; family Serranidae; genus Epinephelus; species Epinephelus lanceolatus. Next base: position 47,446,186 of record NC_135741.1, read on the forward strand.
GTTGCTATGTGTGGTATTTATTCAGTTTTGGGAAATCACGATGTCTAGAAAGCATCAGTGGCTGCAGCTGACAGGGACAGCTAACAGCAGCAGCAAAGCTAACATCAGGACGTCATCTGTTAAAAGTCTCCCGTTGTCGGATATGACATGAAACTACTCCAGTTAGCTCAATCATGTTGTAACTAAGACATCCGCTGGAAAAAATATTTTCTTCACGGGCCATTTACTGAGTTATCACAGACACTGCTATCGGCTAACAGCTAACAACGTCCCTACATCGCCCCGGTCAAAATGGTCGCGCAACGATTACGTCACATCCAGAGGCAGCCTGCAACTTTACAGGAACCTTCCTCGTACTCCGCTCTCTCAGTGGAGACACGGCGGTTGAGAGGGCCGAACGAGAGGACGTTCTTGTAGTAGTTCCTGCCCCCCAAATAGTACCAGGAACTTCTTCAGTGGAAACGGGCCTTTGGTTCTATTTCTCCCTCTCTGGGAGCCTCGCTCTCCCTCACCGCACAGCAGCCCTCCCCATCCCTGCCTTGCGGACCCACACATACTCCCAAGGCTCGGCTCTCGTTCTCGTTCCCACTTCACAATGCTCTTAAAGCCCTACGCTATCAAAAGCTGGCAAAATACATTTATTTTATTTTATGGCCTTGACATTGACCTGTCATATTGTTGAGTTATCAAGGACACTTCCGCGTTTTTGTGTGTGTACAGGAATGTTAAAGATATCATTGAGGAAAACGAGATTGACGTGATGCTGTTGAATCAGGGAATCCGTGTGTCCACCACGAGAGAGGATCCTAATTGACTTTACATTGGCATTGTTTCCGTGGTGGCAGCACGTAATTTCAACCCATTACGTGCTGCCACCGCGGAATGCGGTGTTAAGAGGTCGTGGTCATTTCATGCAGCAGGTGATTGTGGTCACAGCTATGAACCATCATGCAATTGTGAGCTTTATGTCAGCACTGTGTCACTTTGTGAGGGTTATGTTTTGAGAAAGGTCTTTGAGACCAAAACATCAACCTTTTTGTGTATGGGAATTACAGTTTATCATTGAGAAGATCTTGATAAATTCATCTACAGTAACATTATCAACACAGTACTTGATGTAGAACAGTACAATACAACAGTCCAATACAGTTTTTAGAGTGGTTTGTTTGATTTTGTAATTTCATATATGCTGTGTCTTAGTGGAGGACATTAAAACCACTGACAGGTGCAGTAAATAGCGCTCATCATCTTGTTACAGTCCAATGTTCTGCTGGGAAACTTTAAGTCCTGGCATTTATGCAGATACCACTTAAAGCGTTCCACCCACCCAAACAGTGCTGCATACCAAATACACCCCCTCATGTTCCGTCATATCTTAGAGAGCTCATAGTGCCATATTATCCCACCAGAACACTGCGCTCTGAGAACGCAGGGTTACTCGTGGTCCCTAAAGTCTCCAAAAGTAGATCAGGAGCCAGAGCCTTCAGCTATCAGGCTCCTCTCCTGTGGAATCATCTTCCTGTTACGGTCCGGGAGGCAGACACCGTCTCCACATTTAAGACTAGACTTAAGACTTTCCTCTTTGATAAAGCTTAAAAAAGATTTGAATCGGTTAGTATAGAGCCACCTATGGACGAATCGTAGGCATTCTTTCTGGTATAGTTACTCATGGTCTTTCGTTGCAGTATGCAAATTTTGAGCATTTTTGATCAAGGACTTTTTGAGTTATTCACGAAAAGCTTTGTGGACCGACCGATCAAAAAAACCGACCGACAGAGTGACCTATAGAGCTGCGGGTCGCTGCGAAAAAGAAAAAAGTGTTTTCTGTATTTGAAAATACAAAATACATGTATTTTATTTTGATACATTTTCTGGCACCAGTATTTTTTGTATTTTATTCTGATACATTTATTTGAGGGGTATTTTGTATTTTGTATCAAAATACATTTTGATGTATTTTTGCCCATCTCTGCCTCTAGTCAACGTTATAATTCAACAACCACTCAATAGTAAATCATGATTTAGTGTCTGAAATGCATCAGCCACTTTATTTTACCAGCATTTAGCTGTGCTAACTTCTCACCCTGGTTTAAATATTATGTACTTATTAATAAAGTTATTACATCATTGCAAATGGTCACGTATGGCCTTATTAGTAACAAACCATTCAAATAAACAACACCTGCAATGTTGTCAATTTTTCTATCTTTCTTGGGACAGGTGTACTTGTGGGAAGTGTTCAACAATGCCCACAGAGCAAGAGAATGTCTGCTGTAGAGAAATACCACAGATGGAGTATGAATGTTTGGTGAATGACATTGTAATTATGTCGTAATTTTCTCTGTAATCTCATGTCACTTACCTTTTCAAATTTACTAAGTTACAAGAAGACTAACAGAACTCCCGGATGAACCATCATGCATGATCGATCATCCAGGCCTTGAACCTGTGTGCCTGAATGTGTTCTCACTACAGAACGCAATCAACATCTAAAGAGCAGACTCCGGGCCTTTACATCTAATATAAGGAGAATAGAGCAGTATGTTTTTTTATGGACAGAAATTGTCAGTTATTATTGTAATACAAATATGAATAAAGAAGAAAATATCATAATTAAAATATCACTGTTCTCTCTATCTTACATTCTTACTGTTCATCTTTCCAGTTTGTCACTTGGTCACATATAAAATATCAAACACTGAAAAAGCACACAAAACAGTTTATAAAGATGTCACTTTTATTATTAGTAAGATGGTTATAAAAATTACAACACATATATACAACATACACAAACAAAGTTATTATTAACACTAAAATCTCACAGAAGCCACACTAAAAGTAAATATGTACATTTGTCTCAGCCGTTACAGGTATCTGGCTCATAGGAGCTTCATAAGCTGGTGTTGGGGCTTTTTGGGTCGGAGGACCAGGGTGGTAATTCCCGTCTGTGTGGTGCTGCGGATAAGAACGGAGTTCCCTGATGCCCACGTACAGTATGTGGGATTCAGACCTGTCCTTGGTTGAATCGTGACACATTGATGGCAATGACTTCCTGCTTATCTGGTCGATCGAACTGGGCTGACAGGTCTTCTGGGATCTTGATCTTTGGGACCTCCTCCGAGTATGGGGCAGAATCCGGGAACACCTTATCAGAGATGAGCTCCAACGGTTCCTCGACATAATCTGTAAAACAGAAAAGACTTTGCATACCTGACAAGCATGTACAATAACCCAATGGTGCTGTTATACTGTTGCACTTTTTTTTTCACTTGATTTTTAATATTTATATTATTATAATTATTTTCTTATATTTTATTATGAAGGCCATTTGAAGACAGTTATACTGTATATTATTTATTTTTCACTTGTTGTATAATGGCTGTTTGCACATTATTTGTTTTAGTTTGTGACTGTCAATAAAGGTTTTTTGAACTTATGTAAGGATGTCTCTGTTTTCACTGGCTTCGCTGTGCATTCCCCTTTCTTGGACTTTGGGAAGCTGACTCTAAACAGCGCCTCACCAGCTCATGTTGTTTGGGGACACCCAGCATTTTTGTTGTGCTGGGCTGCCAGGTAGTCTTGGGAAGAAAAAAAAAACTTAGAAATGTGATGGACATCAAATATGTGTATATATGTATATGAAAGCTTATTTATCTGCATAACATTCCAAGAAAAGGAAAGACAACAGTCTTGGGTGCAAAACGCTGAATGACACTGAAAAGCCTCCAACAATGAGGTCTGGTAGTGAGGGCTCAGCTTTTCCACATCTTTCAGGATTCTCATGTTGGTCTGTATCTTTTCTGGTCTGTAGAAGGCTGGTGTTCCTGAGAAAAGTTTTTTTTGCATGGTTTAAAAGTGTTGAAACATCTTTTAGACAGTGAAAAACAAAACAAAGATCTTATCATTCCACATGCAATTTTGGTTGTGTATGTACCTGCAGTCAACCATTTGCTCTTGTCCCTCGAGGTGCGTTGTGGATGCAAACACTGAGGGAAAACAGGGTCTTCATGGGTGTGGATGTCCTGGACATGATTAAGGATGGAGGTCCACTCTGTCACTCTCTCTGGTCCTGATTAGAGGAGGCTGCTGTCCAGTATATGTGTTTTTTTATGCTGCGAAGCCACTTCTTCAGTTTCTCACATTCTTTGTTATGAGCTATTTTCACCAATTTCTTGGACAATCCTAATAAGACAAAATCTGTAATTCAGCCATGCTCAGACACACAGTTAAATACAAAATTAACTCATGGAACACAGCAGTAATTATGATAAGGGGGAAAAGTACTCTCTTGACAGGTGAGCAAGGGCATTTTTAGCCTGATAGATTTTCCCTCTTATACACAAACACAGTAACAAATATCTTTTTCCATGTGCCAGATATCGTAGTAATGTGTGATGTTGTCCTCCCACAGGAATTTCTGGACCTGAGGGTGACGGTCTGTGACAATACTTTCCAGAGTCACACCACGCACCTCCAAGAGAGCAAGGCTTCTCTTCAGACCCTCTTTCTCCATGTGGTAGCTTCCACCAACTTCATCGCTCTGATTAGAAAACACAAAAACAGCACAAAAAAGTCTAGTTAACAATGCAATTTTGTAAGTACTCATTCAACATAGTTTAGTTCAGTACAGATCACATCTTCTCACTCACCTGAATAAGCTGTATATCAATAATAATAATAATGATGAGTAACTGCCAAACTTGGCAGAATGGCTTTCAAAAATAAAAATATAATTTCACAAAAATGACATTTTACACATCACTGTTTAATTTCCTAGTAACTGCTTCTCTAAACAAAAACATTACAATAAAATGTAACAGAGTCTTGCTTACCTGGTGAGTCAGCCCTCAAGTTGCCACCTAGGATGACATTCTGCTGTTGACTAAGCTGCTCCAACATGCCATCCTGCATGGTCTTCCACTTGTGTATGACATCCGGGCGTGCCTCCGAAAGGTGTCATACTGAAACATCTTCAGCTGCATTGCCCGGAAGATCTGAGGACAGAAATAGAGAAATGATAAGCACTGTTCTGTACATCATTTAGCGACTTTATATGCTAAACTATTATTATTACTACTATTTTGTACTACATAGTGAAGTCTTTACCCATTACCTTTTCAAGTTTGAAGAAAGATGCACCTGTAATATACACTGCAGCTGAAAGCTGAGGTTTTCCGCAGGTGTGCTTCCAAGAATCGGCTGACCATTCCATTTTCACGATAACTGACAGTATGGGCGCTGCTGTTCTACAGAGAGGAATGTGCCCACCCTTCTTGTATGTGCATCTGAAACCCGCTGACACACAGGGCACACCTCAAACAGCTCCAGTAGGCACTTTACATAAACAATATATGTTGGTGTCTTATGAACAGGGTTGGAAGACTCCAGTCTATTAGAACAAAAAAATTTGAAAGAAAAATTTGTAACTTCCATGCTGCTAAAGCTAAAACAAGTAGTGGAGTCTAATCAGGGAAATTATTTAAATGCTGAGGTTATTAACTCACGTCACATCTGCGGACTCAGTCAAAACTGTAACAGAGTCCTCAGGATCATACGTAGAATCCTGTGGGTCTGGAATGTCCATAGATGACCTGCCCTCTAATGGGTTCTCCTCTTCCTCCTCCAGTTCCAAGCAAGCTCTTTCACATGGCCTCCTTATTGGTGTTGATGTTAAGAATGGTTGACAAGTTGAGAAGGCAACAGTTGAGGTGCCAACACCAATATCAGTGCAGGACACTGATTTCTGTGTGCCTTTGATACATAAAAACATAAATTCCATTAGTTACCACATATTTATAAAAGAAACTGCAACTTGTATACAAACATAATCAGTGACATCACATACTAAGCTTTTGGTCAACAAACCTATACTTCTGACGTGAGGTTGGAGAGTTTTCATTGAAAGCTGTGTGCCAACTATGCACATTTTTGGTGGGTCTACCTGGCCACATGATGTACCGAAGCCAGCTGTCCAGATGTGCTTGTCTAAACATCAAGAGCAGTAATAATTTATGCATCTGTTTTTTTCATGTCACATGAAACAATGTAGACAGAAATGCTGATATAACTCCATTTAATAAGGAATTCATCTGACAGATCATAAGCCTTGCAAACCCATGCCTACAACCTACAACACGAAGTAAAAGTCAAGTCAAACAAATCTCGCATTAATTCGCAATCAACATTTGTAGAAGTTATTCAGTTATAATTTCACGGTCTTTCACAGTACATTCAGATGTTGCTCGTAGTCCATTTCAACATTTCTCTTAATAAAAATCAGCAGTACTCTAACATGCTGTTTGCTCAGTAGTGCAGTTAAAGGAGCATTTTCCCCTCTGTGTGCGCTTCATTTTTGTGGGTTTAGCAGCCACACAAGCCTCGCAATCCTTTGAATTCAGCCCCTGAGTTTGCTCTTTGCAAGCAGCTACACACAGTAACATACCTACGCACTGCAAATCGTTCCTGTTTGCCAAATTACAGCTGGACGTAAAACATTTTACTTTAGCACAACATGCTAATGTGAGTGCAACAATACAATGTAACGCTGACTGCAGACAAACTACAGTCAGAGGACTCTGTATTAAGTTGCCTCACTTGTTTACGGCCAGAAGCGAAAAAATCTACATACCGGTGTATTCACTCAATTTACTCTCACAGTATCGAAGAGTGTTTATAACATTACAGACATTCATATGACAAACTACCAGCGTTAACGTTAACATCATTGTACTCCAGCAAGTAACGCCGATAACTTATCGCCGATAGGGAGCTCACAAAACATTGACTTGATTGTCTGATTTCACACTTGATGGGTGGGCAGGCACCCCAGATAACCAAATATGTGTATACAAGCACTGAAAAAGAGATTTTTCCATAATATGTACCCTTTATCATAAGCTACTGAGACATGATATAGGCCTAGAATGATACATAGCTAGCTAATAATAATAATAATAGCTACTAATGGCATTAATTAGCCCAATGTCCAGATTCAGCTTCACTTATACCTCAGAATTGGCCACTTGGTGCTATGGTCATGATTAGTCTAAACTTGGCACTATGTTCTACTTATACCTACCACTTGGTGGTGCCTGTGCCCATGATGACTAGGTAGCCTAGACGGTTTAGGCTAGACCTAAGATAAGGCATAAGATAATTTGGCATTTAGCCTACTGTATACAGACTCCTGGTCATGTTGAAAACTTACCTGTCACGTCAAATTGCCTGTTGAAAAATTGATGGAAAATTATCTGGCTTTGTTTCGGCACATATTGTATAATACTTTTACATTTTTTTGGTAAATAAACTCTGAAGGATTTCATTCACTTATCTCTTGTATGCTTGAGCTTTACTTGGTAAAAATATTTCCACTTAGTGACACGTATTCTTAATGTAAAGAGGGGGACGGACGGTGGGTGGACCCATGTCTTGCTGATTACTATAGTGATCGTTAGTGTGTGTGTGTGTGTGTGTGTGTGTGTGTGTCTGTCTGTCTGATGCATTGGGTTATGAAAACGGTCAAGAAAGCTCATTTGGTACCAGGTTGGAGTAACAAAATAATTTCCTTCAATAGTATATGGATGGACCCCCCTCATAAATCCTTGCCCACCCCCTGGCCACCCCTTGTATAAAATTCTAGTTCTGCCACTGGTCATATTGGATTTTACCGCCATTGTCATCAGAATGCCAATCTGAGACGCCCTGATATCCAGATGTCTTATACATATATTAAGCTACGTATGTAGCAAATTTGGTGCTTTTATCACCAGCAGAACGATTGTCTTGATCTTGTGAGCTATGCCGTCCCACCAATAGAAGTTATTTGGATATAAAACGATGAGGACCAAAGTATAATTCATTCAGATTTACCAGCTTGGGAGCATCCATCAAGATAGATGAATAAAAAGTGGCGCCTCTGTACCTTTGAAGCAGTCACTGAGTCAAAATATGTGTCCATTCCTCAATTATTGAGCTTTGAGTTCTTTTAGTCCCTACGGTCTACCCATCAAAATATTTAAAAAATAAGTTGTGAAAACTGATTTAGGAGGATAACAACAGGTGTTGTGCTGGCTGACAGTGGCGGTCCTAGCACATTTGATGCCCTAGGCCAGCCTCTCCCCCCACCCCCCTCAAAAAAAAAAAAGCGAAGTAAAAACAAAAACGATAGGGTTAAATAGCTTTGGACATGAGCCCCTGTTAATAATAAAACAGCACAAAAACAATAGGGTTGCAGCCCTTCAGGCTTGAACCCTTACTAAACAAATTGGTTTTGAAATCAGCAGGACGAGAGCTAGTTATCGTTACCTCTAAGCAGCTGGTGGTTGGTTGTCACAGACACGCCCTTTTGTGAGCCTGCATGGTGTGGACACCCAGTGAAAATGAAATGAACTGCATCACATTATGAGACTGTGGAAGTGTTGTCATTATTATGGCGGAAATTATATATTTTCCTCTGAAACGTCACATGCGATGTCCATTTCTAATGACGGCGGCAGCTGAATACAGCTGGATCAGCTATCAGTAGGATTTATTGGCTTTACTAACAGCTAAACTTTTTATGGAGTTTGTATCTGCACACACACATATGATAAAGATACGATTATCTGTCGCAGAGCAGCAGTGTTTTCTCGCTGTTCAACAAACACCCGCACATGAAGAACAACCTGCGTTCTATATTTTATTGTCCTGTAAGAGTCGCAGAATGCCTTGCATTATTTATTCATTATTTCCATCTGTATTTATTGATATTCTGATTGTGAATTCATTATTTGATAACCCAGAATATGATTGTGGTGTCTTTTGAACACTAGAAATAATTTATTAGGCCACATGTTTCAGGGAAAATTGAAATTCTGTAACTCATAAACCCGACGTTCAGGAATGATAAGCCTCACGTGTGACTGAATAGAAATGATGACAGACAGACTCTCTGCATTTAATTGTATCAATAATAAAAGTTGATGGGGAAATAACAGATCATGAAGACAAAAATCTTTCTAATAAATGACGAAAGTAGTTTGTGGTCCCTTTGTTGTTCAGAAAACAAATAAAATATAAAACTCGGGAGTGATACATTTGGGTTTAATCTCTTATCTGTCTTCCCACTGGTATGAAACTCCATTGATGCTGTGATGTATCAAATCAGTCTGATCAGCTGCAGTGCTGCACTGTCCAATCAATAACCGATATCCACTGGTATCCTTACTTCCTTCTCCTCTGAAAGCCTCCTCTTTCCTCGACTTCTTGACTCCTCTGAATGCATTTAACGAACTGAGACGTCCTACAAGAGGGTGGTGTCAATCAATTTCTGGGTCAAGTGATCGATGGATACAGGAGTCGAGAAGGGATACTGGGATAAACCCGAGGTCCTGCCACATTTGGTGACCTAGGTGAGCCTAGGGCACCACCAGTCAAAGTACTGCATGTTTATTACCAAAATGCAAATAAATAGCCTAGCTAACAAGAAAAAATAAGATAAAACTAAATATGTGCTAATTTGCTGTCAATAATATGTTGTACATGTTGTATAAAAATTATATAAATCAAAAAAAAAAGAATTACAAATGAACTTGCTCAGAAGAATAAACAATAAAATAATATATGACATTTGGAAATAATAATAAAATGTACAAATTAACTTTGTAATTGAACTAGGGATGCACCAATTTTGAAATTCTGGACCAATATTGATACCAACATTTGAATTAAAATTTGGCCAATAACGGATACCGATGCTTTTATATTGGTGTTTCTTTTGTTTTTTTGTTGTTATTTCTTCTTCTTTTGTTCCAGGGAAACACAGAAATCTACACTATAAAAAAAATAGATTAACAGTTTTAAAGTTATTCAGTCCTTTGTTACACTAGCTTTGAATGAGCACAAATTCAATAATACACATTTATGAAACCATCTTCAACTTAACCTTCTTTGACATGAAAAACATCTTAAAAAAATAAGCAAAAAGCCTTTTTACTATATATATGATACATCATAATTCCCTCTCAAATATCTATTTTAGAGTGCTGTGAAAACATCAACACATTTCTCCTTCAAACAACTGGATTTATTCAAGTTTATCAGCAAAAGCTCCATTTTACAAGAGTACATTGAACACATCATGAGAACGTTATAATTTACCTTTGCCCAATACTGATTTTACTAAGGCTTTCTATGAAGACCTGGGCCCGTATTCACAAAGAATCCTAAGACTAAAAGTAGCTCTTAGTGACGTCATTCTAAGAAAAATCTTAGAATTCCTCGAATTCTAAGATTTTTCTTAGAATTTTCCCTTGGTAAGATAAAAGTTATTCACAAAGCATCTTAGGCCTTAAGAGAGCTCCTAAGGTGAAAAACTGTTAAGAGGAGGGAGGAGGACTTTTAAGAAGCCTAAGAGTGTCTTAAACAGAGAACATGGCGGAAAGACAGAGAGGAAGGAAAGATATTCTCCGTATATTGGACGACAGTGATTTAATAAGATGCTACCAGCTTGATCGTGCAGGTATAATGTTTGTGGTTGACCTCATCAGGGATTAGCTTACTTTTCCCACCCAGCGTAGTAACGCAATAACGCCCATTTTGGATTGCAACACGTACCGGCGCTTCTCACACTCATTGCTCGTGCGTAAAAGGAGAGGGAACGATGCATTGATTTGTCGGGCAATGCGCTCCCAAGTCTACCTCTTCCCTTGTGCCGTGATCCCAGGACCGAATTTCCCTTTTAAAACTCCCTTGTTCTCCTCCACGAGCTGTGCCAACAGCAGACACTGCTCTTCTGTCCAGTTCGGTTTTCTCATTCTTTTTTTTCTCCATTTCATTTGTTGTTTTGGTCATTCTGCCAAATAAAACCGCTTTTTACAAGGAGGCCAGCAATCACAGTAATTGCTGACAGCTGAGTCTGTGTCCACCATTAATATCAAATAGATTAAGTAGTAAAATTACCAGCATGGCGAGTAAACATAACAATAAGCAAATCAATAGGCTATAATAATCGGCATGTGAATGAGGTACGTTCAAACATTTTGAAGCTGTGTAACAATTAATTTAATTTTGCTGAGTTTCATCATCATGACATAAAATTATTTTCACGATTACACATTTCTTAATAGCTCACAGTCTAAGTTCTATGATCGGTTGATTTCATTGTCCATTCATTACTAGGAGCGCTTTTTTTTTTTTTTGTGCAACAACCAATCACAGCTTTTAGAAGACTGCGTCATACCTAGCAACAGGGTCAACCACACCTCCTCACTAAGATAAACGTTTCTGTCCCCTCCTTGCTCAGAGTTGCTCTCAGAAACTTCCTGAATCACTCTTAAGCTAAGATTCCTTGCTAGGAATTTGTAGGCTAAGTTAGGAGCTCTCTGAGAGGACTCTGAGAATCTTTGTGAATACGGGCCCAGATCTATGATGCATTATGAGGACATTTATGGTGCATTATAATGCCTTATATCAATACACAAAAAACATTGTAAATGTGACATAATGGATTCTAAATGTGAAGTGTCTTATGGATGCTTTTGAATAACTATAAATTTCAGGTTGACTGATAGGGCTTATAATGCACCATGAATACCTAAACTCATCTATACACACCTCAACAGTCAAGTGTACTTAACTTACTATTACTATTACTAACTCATAGTATGTTACAGTAGTCCATGCGTATCATAAGTTATCATATGCATTAAGTAAAGTGAAATACATATTGATGCATCTGTAATAATGCATACTTCATCAAAAATTAGCTGTAGCCCAAAAGTGTTTTTTTGTACCGGGCCATAAACATATTTATTTCTGCTGTAAGGTTAGACATTTTAACATGGGGGTCTACGAGCACCTACTGACTTCTGGAGTCAGCCTTAAGTGGCTGTTCAAGAAACTGCAGTTATGCCTTCATGTTTCAGCTGGGCACTGCCAATATCTGAATCCCCCAACCTGAGCATCAAACCCCACAAGGTGCAGAATCGATAAACGGGTCTGCAAGATTTTTACTGGGGTAGGAAAAAAGAAAACACAAATTTCTGGAAAAAAAAAAAAAAAAAAGATAGTTTCATCTCTCTAACAGTGAAAGTAAATTGGACCTAAACAGGCTAAAAAGAGAAAATTGCTTTAACAGCTCATAATTTATAAATATGTAACCTGTGATGAGGATTTGCAACTTCACATTGCCTTATATTAAGTGGTCACAAGCAAAAAAAAGACATTTTCAAATCTGAAATAAACCTCTTGCACCACATATTACTCCATATGACAGGTCTTGATTAGTTTGATCATCACAGACATACATCAATCGATTTAACATATACAGTTAGTGTCAGGTGACTTTTTACATTATAGAACTAAAAAGGGTTAGTTATTAATTAAGTGATATCACAGGAGAGGGAGTGGTAGTGTAGTCCGGCTGTGATCTGGTCAGAAGATAATCAAAGCCGTACTGATATTAAGTACAACAGCACAACCCCGAGTGTGATATTGCTTTCATACAACAGCTCTACGAAAGAGCGTAGAAGAGCACGGCCGGGTAGTGATTTGTACATTAATGAATGAGCATCGTCTGATTGTCATAAATCCTGTTGGTAATCTTTAATGTAGGCATTGTGAACTTTCAAAGGTCTCGATCCTACCCAGCTTTCAAGTTTGAAAGGTCCATGCTGGCTTGAACCCTGGAATTTCCACTTGCGGCTCTTTTTTTCCACTCCTCTCACGGGTGTAGTGGTAGTTGAGCTGGCACCAGAGAGCTTTTGTTGTCTTGACATGATAATGATACAGCGTACTTCAGGGTTCATCAGTGTTGGGAACGTTACTTTAAAAAAGTAATTAGTTATAGTTACTAGTTACTTTCCTCAAAAGGTAACTGAGTTACTGCACTGTAAAAGTAATTAATTACCTGGAAAAATAACTATAGTGTTACTTTTTTATAAAATGCTCAAATATGTCAAATTGCTTGGACACCCCCCCTTAATGAACTGTATGTAATGAAACTCAACATTGAATATGTTAAAGGAATGAAATTGACACTTAGTAGAATACATCATCATTATAAAACATTGTACACTTATCTACGCTAATTAAAGAACCATTAATCGCGCAATTTAAATGTGAAAAGTCTCACTGACTGACCGTCACCTGTGTGTATGCGGAGAAGGAGAGGGGCGGAGGGAGCGGAGCTGTGGAAACATCCTGCAGTCCAACATACTATCATGAGTTTAGATAACTTATTAGACGGATATATATAAAGAAAGGCGACCTTTAGAGAGCAAGCCCAAATAAGCAACTCCACTTTAGAAACAAGCCCAAAAAAACGCAACCCGCGACTGCCAAATATTTGTAAGCGACTTTACAAAAAACAAGCCCCCACAGCAACCCTGCTTGTGTGCTTGTGAATGCCCGCCCTACTCTGCCTCTGATGGGTTTATGATGAAATTTTACTCTCCCTAAGTCAATCATCATCACTTATGCTTCCCCCTCACCTGCCCTCACCAAAGAAAAAAAACTTTAGAGCTCCGCTGAGAAGGAGCTTCCTTGGGTGAAAGCCGCTCCAATGAACTCAAGTAAAGCCAAGTGGGCATTTTATTGTGAGTAACGATAACAGCGTTATAATGGGGGAGGCAGTAACTTTTTTGATTACTCGTTACTGAAAAAAGTAGCGCCGTTAGTAATGCCGTTTATCTATAACGCCGTTATTGCCATCACTGGGGTTCATGTGATGTCAGATGACTCACCCATTTCCACCAGACAGCAGGTAAAGTGTAACAAGCTGGAGAGCACTGGGGAGGGGCAGGAACCCAGAAAAAAAGGCCTCTCTGTTATTTAGTAGGCTTTGCCATGTAGTAATGTTGTTGTGGCCTTATGGCCCTCCTCCCTCCTCAGTTGCTCTTCCTGAGGTTTCTACCGTTTTTTTTTTCCCTGTTAAAGGGGTTTTTTTTGGGGAGTTTTTCCTGATCAGCTGTGAGGGTCATAAGGACAGAGGGATGTTGTATGCTGTAAAGCCCTGTGAGGCAAATTGTGATTTGTGATATTGGGCTTTATAAATAAAATTGATTGAATTGATTGATTGATTGAGTCAGATTCACCCATTCATAGGCGTCATTTAGGTATGGCGAGGTATGGCAGCTGCCATACCTTGGCATCTGGGGAAAAAAAAAAAAGAGAGAGGTTCTGTAGTCATCTTACTCGAGACGCACTGGCTGGTTGTTTTCATAGTATTGCACTTAAATAGGTTAATAACATGCTCATCAGTGAATACGAGTGTTAGTGAATACGAGTGTTATTGAATCAAATTGTTCGCCACTTCGCTCCTCCGCCAGTTATGAGTTATGTGAGTTACCGGTATCTATGTGTTGTAAAAGCATTTTGCTCTGCTGCTGTAGACAGCCTGTCTAAATGATGTCTTGAAGCCTGTCTGATTGTATGTGGGTTTTTTCTTCATGTCGGCATGTTAAGCTTGTATTTTCTCTGGAGACACTCCAATAAATTCGCCTATACAGTATTGTACCAAATTGGCCTTTGTTTTACTGTGTTTCATTCACCGGACCCCTTGGTTATCTTCTAGAAATGAGCTTGTAATTAATTTATTTTTTTTTATTTTCTGTGAAGTTAAACACATGACTAATGATAATTAAACATCTGCTCGCTGTCCGTGGTGCTGAAATATGCGCCGAAATAGGTCCGATGTTTTCACTGCTCTCACCAAGTCATACATGCAGACATGAGGTATTATGAATGTGAGAAACAGCTTCATGTCCTTTGAAACAGTTTTCAATAGCATAGTATGTACTTCTGACAGGTCAAAGACCAAAGTGAAGTTTATATAAGTTCATATTTTTGATCAGTAGGTCTGTGACATCATGTCATATTGCCATACCTTAGCTTTTGCTGAAACGACGCCCCTGCACCCATTCACACACACATTCATACACTGGTGGCCAAGGCTACCATACAAGGTGCCACCTGCTACTCAGATGGAGGCATCATCGGGAGCAATTTGAGGTTCAGTATCTTGAACCTCAAATACTACTACTGTCAAAATACTTTGACATGCTGACTGGAGGAGCCGCAGATCGAACCGCTGATCTTCCAATTGGTAGACGTCTTACTTTACCTCTGAGCCACAGCCGCCGGTGTGGCTCACAAGGTGCTAAACACTAGTGGAGGGGGCATCATCATTACTGTTCCCATTACTCCACACCTGTGGCAACTGATTACCCTCTGCTTTCGATATTTTTAAGGGCTGCACTCTACCAAGTTTTATTTATTTATTTTTAGGAGATATAAGATTCCATCGCTGCCACCAATGTAATAAACCTTGTCTCAGATGTGAGATGTAGAGAGCCCGCACACAGACAAGGGAAGAGGAAACCAAGGAGTAATGAACAGTAATCTTTATGAGGACAAATTCATAGACAGCTAACAGCTTTGCACACAGGTATGCAGAGACAGTATGAGCCCTATACTCCCCTAAGTGCCACTCACACTGGCTGAATCAAGTGTATAGTGGACTCTGGAAGTAACTAAACACTGCACAGCAACTGAGTTCAGAATTACAGCCCCTCAGGACACAACACGCCATACTGCGCAAAGAGGAAAATCACTGCACCACAAATACATATGTGCTATCAGGGCACATATCAATCAATCAATCAATCAATCAATCAATCAATTTTATTTATAAAGCCCAAAATCACAAATCACAATTTGCCTCACAGGGCTTTACATCATATGACATCCCTCTGTCCTTAGGACCCTTGCAGCGGATAAGGAAAAACTCCCCCAAAAAAACCTTTACTGGGGGAAAAAAATCATTTTATTTATAAAGCCCAAAATTACAAATCACAATTTGTCTCAGAGGGCTTTACAGCATACGACACCGCTCTGTCCTTAGGACCATCGCAGCAATTAAGGAAAAACTCTCTTTTCTCCCAAAAAGAAAACCCTTTAACGGGGAAAAAATGGTAGAAACCTCAGGAAGAGCAACTGAGGAGGGATCCCTCTTCCAGGACGGACAGACGTGCAATAGATGTCGTACAGAACAGATCAACATGATAAATTAACAGTAATCTGTATGACACAATGAGACAGAAAGAGAGAGAGAGAGAGAGAGAAGGAGGGTTAGGTGCTTAGTGCTCGGTGTATTATAGGAGGTCCTCCGGCAGACTAGGCCTAAGTCAGCCTAACTAGGGGCTGGTACAGGGCAAGCCTGAGCCAGCCCTAACTATAAGCTTTATCAAAGAGGAAAGTCTTAAGTCTAGTCTTAAATGTGGAGATGGTGTCTGCCTCCCAGACCGCTTTATAACTTATAAGTTAGGAGTAGGATTTTAAATTCAATTCTGGATTTTACAGGGAGCCAGTGCAGAGAAGCTAAAACAGGAGAAATATGATCTCGTTTCTTAGTTCCTGTTAGTACACGTGCTGCTGCATTCTGAATTAGCTGGAGAGTTTTTAAGGACTTACTAGAGCTACCTGATAATAGAGAGTTACAGTAATCCAGCCTAGAGGTAACAAAAGCGTGGACCAATTTTTCTGCATCTTTTCGGGTCAGGGTGGCCCTAAATTTCCCAATATTACACAGACGAACAAATGCAGTCCGTGAGGTTTGTTTTAAACGGGATTAAAAGACAAATCTTGGTCAAATATTACTCCGAGGTTTCTTACAAGTAGTGCTACAGGCTAGAGCAATGCCGTCCAGAGAAACTATGTCATCAGATCTGAAGTGTTTGTGGCCAAGAACAATAACTTCAGTTTTGTCTGAATTTAACATCAGGAATTAGGAGCTCATCCAGGTTTTTATGTCTTTAGGGCAGTTATGGAGTTTAGTTAATTGATTACTTTCTTCTGGCTTCATCGATAAATACAACTGTGTATCATCCGCATAACAATGGAAATTTACAGAGTGATTTCTAATGATGTTACCTAAGCCAAGCATATATAGAGTGAACAGGATTGGTCCGAGCACAGAACCTTGTGGAACTCCAAGACAAACTTTAGTACGTAAGGATGATTCATCATGAACATGAACAAACTGAAAACGATCAGATAAATAAGATTTAAACCAGCTTAGTGCAGAACCTTTAAGGCCAATTAAGTGATCCAGTCTCTGTAGCAGAATTTGATGGTCAATAGTGTCAAACGTCGCACTAAGATCTAATAAAACAAGTACAGAGACAAGTCCTTTGTCTGAAGCAATCAGAAGGTCATTTGTAATTTTAACTAGAGCTGTCTCAGTGCTATGATGCACTCTAAATCCTGACTGAAATTCCTCAAATAAATTATTATCATGGAGAAAATCACACAGCTGGTCTGCGACTACTTTCTCAAGGATCTTTGAAAGAAAGAGAAGATTAGATATTGGTCTATAGTTGGCTAACACCTCTGGATCCAGGGTGGGCTTTTTTAGTAGAGGTTTAATTACAGCTACCTTAAAAGACTGTGGTACATAGCCTGTTAATAGGGATATATTGATCATATCTAATATATGAGTGTTAACTAAAGGAAAGACCTCCTTAAGTAGCCTAGTTGGGATGGGGTCTAAGAGACACGTTGATGATTTAGATGAAGAAATCACCCCGATTTCTCTTCAATTGTTGAAGAGAAATCGGGGAGAAGGAATCTAAATATATATTAGGTCTTACAGCTGTGTTTGAGGTTAGATAGGTACTATCTGAGGACAGGAGGTCATGAATTTTGCCTCTAATAGTCAGAATTTTGTCATTAAAAAAGCTCATAAAATCATTACTGCTAAGGGCCAAAGGAATACAAGGCTCAATAGAGCTTTGACTCTCAGTCAGCCTGGCTACAGTGCTGAAAAGAAACCTGGGGTTGTTCTTATTTTCTTCTATTAAAGCTGAGTAATTGTTTGCTCTGGCATTGCGGAGGCCCCTCTTATAAGTTTTGAGAATGTCTGCCCAGACTAAACAAGATTCTTCCAGTTTGGTTAATCGCCAATTCCTTTCAAATTTTCGCGATATTTGTTTTAACTTACGGGTTTGAGAGTTATACCAAGGAGCGAACTTTATTTGCTTTTTTAACTTCTTTTTAAGAGGAGCTACAGAGTCAAGTGTTGTTCACAGCGAGCCTACGGCGCTACCGATAAGCTGATCAACTCGGGAGAGGTTAAAGTCGGTACGGGAAACCTCTGTTACTGAAGGACATGGTATTAAATTTAACGATGATGGAATCATTTCCTTAAATTTTGCGACAGCACTATCTGATAAACATCTAGTATAGTAACTGTTGCTGAGTGGCGTGTAATCGAGTAAAAAGAACTCAAAAGTAATCAAATAATGATCCGATAGTGAGGGACTCTGTGGAAAGACTGTTAGGTTATCAATTTCAATTCCATATGTCAAAACTAGATCGAGGGTATGGATAAAACAATGAGTGGGTTCATGTACACCCTGACTGAAGCCAGTGGAGTCTATTAATGAGATAAACGTAGTAGCCAGGGAGTCATTATCAACGTCGACATGAATGTTAAAATCGCCTACAATAATAACTTTATCTGATTTAAGAACTAAACTGGATAAAAACTCTGAGAATTCAGATACAAATTCAGAATACGGGCCAGGAGCACGGTACACTATAACAAATAAAAGTGGCTGCGAGGTTTTCCAGGTCGGATGTAAAAGACTAAGAACGAGGCTTTCAAATGAATTATAATCTAGTTTAGGTTTAGGGCTGATTAACAGACTAGAGTTAAAAATGGCTGCAACTCCCCCTCCTCGGCCGCTGCCTCGAGGAATGTGGGTATGGAGTGGATTCATTTAGACTAACATATTCATCTCGACACAGCCAGGTTTCAGTGAGGCTGAGTAAATCAATATGATTATCTGATATTAATTCGTTTACTAACACTGCTTTAGATGATAGAGACCTGGGCCCGTATTCACAAAGAATCCTAAGACTAAAAGTAGCTCTTAGTGACGTCATTCTAAGAAAAATCTTAGAATTCCTCGAATTAAGATTTTTCTTAGAATTTTCCCTTGGTAAGATAAAAGTTATTCACAAAGCATCTTAGGCCTTAAGAGAGCTCCTAAGGTGAAAAACTGTTAAGAGGAGGGAGGAGGACTTTTAAGAAGCCTAAGAGTGTCTTAAACAGAGAACATGGCGGAAAGACAGAGAGGAAGGAGAGATATTCTCCGTATATTGAACGACAGTGATTTAATAAGATGCTACCGGCTTGATCGTGCAGGGATAATGTTTGTGGTTGACCTCATCAGGGATTAGCTTACTTTTCCCACCCAGCGTAGTAACGCAATAACGCCCATTTTGGATTGCAACACGTACCGGCGCTTCTCACACTCATTGCTCGTGCGTAAAAGGAGAGGGAACGATGCATTGATTTGTCGGGCAATGCGCTCCCAAGTCTACCTCTTCCCTTGTGCCGTGATCCCAGGACCGAATTTCCCTTTTAAAACTCCTTTGTTCTCCTCCACGAGCTGTGCCAACAGCAGACACTGCTCTTCTGTCCAGTTCGGTTTTCTCATTCTTTTTTTTCTCCATTTCATTTGTTGTTTTGGTCATTCTGCCAAATAAAACCGCTTTTTACAAGGAGGCCAGCAATCACAGTAATTGCTGACAGCTGAGTCTGTGTCCACCATTAATATCAAATAGATTAAGTAGTAAAATTACCAGCATGGCGAGTAAACATAACAATAAGCAAATCAATAGGCTATAATAATCGGCATGTGAATGAGGTACGTTCAAACATTTTGAAGCTGTGTAACAATTAATTTAATTTTGCTGAGTTTCATCATCATGACATAAAATTATTTTCACGATTACACATTTCTTAATAGCTCACAGTCTAAGTTCTATGATCGGTTGATTTCATTGTCCATCCATTACTAGGAGCGCATTTTTTTTTTTTTTTGTGCAACAACCAATCACAGCTTTTAGAAGACTGCGTCATACCTAGCAACAGGGTCAACCACACCTCCTCACTAAGATAAACGTTTCTGTCCCCTCCTTGCTCAGAGTTGCTCTCAGAAACTTCCTGAAAGCTAAGATTCCTTGCTAGGAATTTGTAGGCTAAGTTAGGAGCTCTCTGAGAGGACTCTGAGAATCTTTGTGAATACGGGCCCAGGTATTTAACAGTCCGCATTTAATTCTCCTGTTTTGTCTTTCTGTCACAGAAGAGGTTTTAATTTTTATGAGGTTGTTATGCACAACTCCTCTTTGTTTAATTTTATATTTAGATAATTTAGGTGGTTGGGGGACAGACAACGTTTGTATAAAACTATGGGTGGGTAACTGCACTAGAAGCTCAGAGAAACGTCTCTGATTCCTGGTCTCAACTCTGGGTTGTCAGGGTTTTGATTTGCTAATAAAATTTGCCAGGTTCCTAGAAATGAGAGCAGCTCCATCCAAAGTGGGATCAGTGCCGTCTCTCCTAATAAGACCAGGTTTTCCCCAGAAAGTTTGCCAATTATTAACGAAACCCACATCGTTTGCTGGACACCACCTGGACAGCCAGCGATTAAATGATGACATGCAGCTAAACATGTCATCAGTGGTCAGATTTGGGAGGGGTCCAGAGAAAACTACGGAGTCCGACATAGTTTTAGCATAGTTCAATGGTGTTCATTATGTCTTTAGTTTATGATAATGACTTTAGTTGTTTTTTTTATCTCAGACATGTTAGGATATTACATACCTTGACATGTTTCTGTCAATCAGCCGATATTAGGGAGGCGTGACCGTCCTGTCAAAAACTGACAGGATGGTCATGCCACCTGCGCTGGATCAAGGAGGCCATTGAAATTAGGAAGCGGGGCCCAGGGACAATAAACAGAGACAAGGGGGCATACAAGCTCTCCCACACCTGGAGCAGCATCATGGAGAGGCGGCGGACGGACAGCAGGTGGCGTGACCGTCCTGTCAGTTTTTGACAGGACGGTCACGCCTCCCTAATATCGGCTGATTGACAGATCAGCTGATAAAGACGCGTCACAACCACCACCAAGTGACACTTCTGAAGAAGGTGGAAGTTTCCGCCGAAACATGTCAAGGTATGTAATATCCTAACATGTTTGAGATAAAAGAACAACGAAAGTCATTATAGTTTTTGCATATTCACACACCGAGGCAACATTAACTTTAGTGACCTCCGATCGGCTCAACCAGGTGTCATTGCCGCCGACGTGAATAACGATCTTATTAAATCTACGTTTAGCTTTAGCCAGCAGTTTTAAATTTGATTCAATGTCGCCCGCTCTGGCCCCAGGGATACACTTGACTGTGGCCACTGGTGTTGCTAACTTCACGTTTCTCAAAATAGAGCTGCCAATGATCAGAGTTCCTCCTCAGCGGGTGTGTCGCTGAGTGGGGAAAAGCGGTTGGAAACATCAACAGGCTGGTGGTGAATCGTGGGCTTCGGCTTGGTACTACGCTTCTCCCGAACAGTTACCCAGCCTCCCAGCTGCACGGGGTTACTGGGGGACTCTAGCAGAGGTTATGCTATGTGGCTCCGCACTGGCTACAGGGGACTGGCTAACTACCGCAGCTACCGAGTGATTTTCCATGGTGCGGAGCCGCGCTTCTAATTCACTAAGCCTCGCCTCCAACACAGCAAATAAGCTACACTTTTACAATTACCACTGTCGCTAAAGGAGGCAGAGGCATAACTGAACATTTGGCACACCGAGCAAGAAAGAGCAGAGGGAGAAGCCATCGCTAACTGTAAAGCTAATGTAGCTACCAAGGCTAATAACATGCAAACTACAGCTAAGAGATTAGCAGGGAAGTCGTTAAAAAGAGGAGAGCTATAAGTGCTTAAACAGAACTAGTGTGGGTTAAAACGTGAAGTAGATGTTAAGCAACTGAAGTGAGGAAAAACAGAAAGCAAGCTGGTAGGAGTTCGCTAGAGCAGCACAGAGATGCTGTCACAGAAACACTGGAAATGACACAACACTCCTAGTTCCCTGCTGACACTCCCCTTGTCTTGCCTCACGCAAGAACCTCTGCTTGACCCCGCAATCTATCTCCACCGCCGGCAGCCCTAAATGGTCTGCAAATGGCACCCACCCCCGCGTTGAATTCAAAAATATGGCTGGCTCAGCTAGGCTTCTGCCCCGTAACGTTCACCACGCATTTCGCTCTCCAGAGACACACTTTCCTACTTTCAATATTCCTCGTCCAAGACGCTCCCTCCCACAGGTGCAATCACTTGCTCTTCTCATCTCACATACAGTCACTCGCTCTGCTCTCTTCAGCGTTCCTCCCCTACACACAGTATCACTTACTGCACCACACTCAGAGCCAGGCCCTGGCATAGGCAGGATAGGCGAATGCTCAAGGCACATCATCAACAGGGGGTGCCACAAATGAAGGAAGACAAAAAAAAAATCAAATTGTTTATCTTTTTTTTTTTTTTTAATAATTTTTTACCAATACTATTACCACAATAATTTTGAAATATTACATTAGGCCTAAACAACACAACTACATAGTAAAGCCTACTGAATAATAGAGAGGCCTTTTTTTCTTGTTCTACTACTTCACTTCTTCTACTTCATATATAGTAAATATATTAGCTTATTTTTTAAAGATGTTTTTCATGTGAAAGAAGGTTATGTTAAAGGCTGTTTCATAAATGTGTATTATTGAATTTGTTGTTAAAGGTAGTGTAATAGAGGACTGAATGTAAAACTGTTATTTTTTATAGTGTATAGTTCTGTGTTTCCCTGGCACAAAAGAAAAATAAATAACAACAAAAAACTGAAGAAACACCAATCTAAAAACATTGGTATCAGTTATTGGCCAAATTGTTATAAAACACATATGTGTCAGTATCAGCCCAGAATTTCAAAATTGGTGCATCCCTAGTTCAGTTAGAAAGTACAATTGTTATTAAAATCTGCAATAATTGATAATTGGTGCAATAATTCATCTGCTGCAATACTCAGGGTGATTATTCAGCTGTGCTCTTGAATGTACAGTACAGGCCAAAAGTTTGGACACACCTTCTCATTCAATGCGTTTTCTTTATTTTCATGACTATTTACATTGTAGATTCTCACTGAAGGCATCAAAACTATGAATGAACACATGTGGAGTTATGTACTTAACAAAAAAAGGTGAAATAACTGAAAACATGTTTGATATTCTAGTTTCTTCAAAATAGCCACCCTTTGCTCTGATTACTGCTTTGCACACTCTTGGCATTCTCTCCATGAGCTTCAAGAGGTAGTCACCTGAAATGGTTTCCACTTCACAGGTGTGCCTTATCAGGGTTAATTAGTGGAATTTCTTGCTTTATCAATGGGGTTGGGACCATCAGTTGTGTTGTGCAGAAGTCAGGTTAATACACAGCCGACAGCCCTATTGGACAACTGTTAAAATTCATATTATGGCAAGAACCAATCAGCTAACTAAAGAAAAACCAGTGGCCATCATTACTTTAAGAAATGAAGTCCGGTCAGTCAGTCCGGAAAATTGCAAAAACTTTAAATGTGTCCCCAAGTGGAGTCGCAAAAACCATCAAGCGCTACAACGAAACTGGCACACATGAGGACCGACCCAGGAAAGGAAGACCAAGAGTCACCTCTGCTTCTGAGGATAAGTTCATCCGAGTCACCAGCCTCAGAAATCGCAAGTTAACAGCAGCTCAGATCAGAGACCAGATGAATGCCACACAGAGTTCTAGCAGCAGACCCATCTCTAGAACAACTGTTAAGAGGAGACTGCGCCAATCAGGCCTTCATGGTCAAATAGCTGCTAGGAAACCACTGCTAAGGAGAGGCAACAAGCAGAAGAGATTTGTTTGGGCCAAGAAACACAAGGAATGGACATTAGACCAGTGGAAATCTGTGCTTTGGTCTGATGAGTCCAAATTTGAGATCTTTGGTTCCAACCGCCGTGTCTTTGTGAGACGCAGAAAAGGTGAACGGATGGATTCCACATGCCTGGTTCCCACTGTGAAGCATGGAGGAGGAGGTGTGATGGTGTGGGGGTGTTTTGCTGGTGACACTGTTGGGGATTTATTCAAAACTGAAGGCACACTGAACCAGCATGGCTACCATAGCATCCTGCAGCGACATGCCATCCCATCCGGTTTGCGTTTAGTTGGACGATCATTTATTTTTCAACAGGACAATGACCCCAAACACACCTCCAGGCTGTGTAAGGGCTATTTGACCAAGAAGGAGAGTGATGGAGTGCTGCGGCAGATGACCTGGCCTCCACAGTCCGCAGAGTGAAGGCAAAGGGGCCAACAAGTGCTAAACACCTCTGGGAACTCCTTCAAGACTGTTGGAAAACCATTTCAGGTGACTACCTCTTGAAGCTCATGGAGAGAATGCCAAGAGTGTGCAAAGCAGTAATCAGAGCAAAGGGTGGCTATTTTGAAGAAACTAGAATATAAAACATGTTTTCAGTTATTTCACCTTTTTTTGTTAAGTACATAACTCCACATGTGTTCATTCATAGTTTTGATGCCTTCAGTGAGAATCTACAATGTAAATAGTCATGACAATAAAGAAAACGCATTGAATGAGAAGGTGTGTCCAAACTTTTGGCCTGTACTGTATATATTTGCTCATCATACAATGCACATAAATGTACATACTACTTATATGTGGCAGCTGTGGCTCAGAGGTAGAGGCAAATGTCGGCAGCTCCTCCAGTTTGCATGTTGAAGTATTCTTGAGCAAGATACTGAATCCCAAATTGCTCCCGTTGATGCCCAATGATGAGTGTATTAAAAACTTAGTAGCAGGTGGCACCTTGTATGTACCTTGTATCTTGTAGCCTCCTCCACCAGTGTATGAATGTGTGTGTGGATGTGACTCATTGTGTAAAAAGCGCTTTGGGTGGTCGGATGAATAGAAAGGCACTATACAAATGCAGGTCCATTTACTTATTCTTGTCTTTATTCTATGGATGTATATATTGTGATAACCATTATAGCACAATACATATTTTATATTTCTGAATGAACACAAGTTCATAGAGTGTAATGCAGCTCAATGCACGTATTTGTATATTTTTACACACTTACAAACTCAGCACAGTGAACAGGCCAGTGTTGCAGGCCCAGAAGAGAGCCCTTGAGGAGCAGACCAGCCAACCCCCCAGTCAAAGCAAGCCCTGGGATTGCAGTGTGTGCCCCCCCGTAGCAGCCCCAAAGAATGCAGTTGAATCTCCAGCATCATATATATTCTATCCCTAAGCCTATTTTATAGGCCTCTGCTCAAAAAATGCATATCCATAATGAAATGAATATCTCTGCATCCACAAGGTCTATTTGAATACTTTTGGTGTCATGGTAAAGGGAACACTTTTGAGACTTGTTAAGATGTGTAAATATTAGTATATGTGTTATATGTGAAGAGTAAATGAAGATGGCACACAGCACAAATGAAACATTTTGAGGTTCGCCTAAAAAACAAAGCATTTTCAGGATGAATATCCCTTTGGAATGATGCAGCTGCAGCTCTAAACCTCTATCACATCATAGTACAATATGTGAACATTATCTCTGCAAAGGTTGATTCTGATAAAGTGAAGCAGAACAATATAGAGAGGTTTTAGTACAGAAAATTCAGACGAGCTCTCCAAAATTGCACCATGTTTGCATGTGATTTTTGTCACGTACAATCCTATATCTTCCATTTTTTGTTTCTGTAAATCCCTACTGATGTTTAGGGTATACACATACAACTGTCATTTTCATTTTTTTCCTTTATTTCCCACTCCAAACTAACCAATATGCACCTACTACATTTGAACCTGAGTTTCTATTCTGAGATTTGGAGGCCGTATCTCTGCGACGGCTTGGTCGATTTGAGTGATTGACACCTCGTTTGATTCGTTAGAGCCAATAGAATGACGCTATACCCACCAAAACGAGACTGACAGCACTGTAAGCCAATCCCACCTTTTTTTGCCCCCGGATTCATTTGAATGATGGACCACATACAGTAATATGCGAACGGAGCGTGAATCAACAGCAGAATGTGCATTTCACGGCGATAATAATAAGGTAAGAGACATATTACAAATATATTTTGGCGAAGAGATTTCTGTTGTTGTTCTTTGGCCTGTAGCTCTGTGATGGTTTGTGGTAGAGTGTTTTGGTGCATACATGTGGAAACAGTGGACTCTCAGCTTTCATTTGAGATGAATGGCGTGTGTTTTAAATAACGTGTGGTCGAGTTAGAGCCCGAAATATACCAAGTGGGTTGGGATATCGGTGCTGTATGGAGTTGTTGGAGTTAGTTGTTGTTGTTGTTGTTGTTGTATATTTAGTTGTTGTTTGAGCTGGGCATGTAAAAAGGGTTTTTACAGCTGTGTAGGCGAGGTTCTGCTGTTAAATTTGATGTGCAACATCACTATATTCTTCGTGATCAGTGTATTGTTACACACCAGGCTTGTAAAGGAACTCTCAAAGTCCCCCAATTGAGGGACTTTCGGGCTTAACAGTAGTAGTATTTACATTGTTGCACAATGTAGGGAATTATGATAATAGGCCTCACCAAGGGGCACCATTTATGTTGGGAACAATACTAGGCATCACACGGAGGCACCTAAAATGTAGGGAATCTACTGGTGATACTGTAAAAGAGGGGATACTATTTGTTGTGATCTAGGCAACAGTGCTATGTTTTACATGGCAGCACCATTTGATGGGACTTAAGCCTTAACACTATGCCAGTCCTCAATGCCTATGTGCAGTTTCACATAGACTGACCACGTCAGTGAGTAGAAAAACGTGGGACTGACAGAATGACTGACGGACAGAATGACACACTGACAGTTTCCGTGATTATGTACAGCATACCATACCATGACTTAGTCATACCAAACATTAGAAAAAAATCCAAAACATTGGTCCACAGGGGGAGCCACAGCGATCGGTCGCATTTTAGCCATTTTGAAGCATTTTTCTGTTGTTATAGCGCCACCCAGTTGCCAATTAGAGTTAAATTTCTCCAGTCACCTTGAGGCGTCCTGTTCTACATATCTACCAAGTTTAGTAAAAATCCATATGGCGGTTAGGCCTAGATAAGAAATGAGCTCTCTAGCGCCCCCATTTTGTTTGATGGGGTCAATAATGGAGGGGTCCCCTCAGATTATGTGTGGTCATATGCCTACAAAGTTGCGTGGTGATGGGTGAAACCCTTGAGATGTTATACACCTTTATGTGATGAGCCACGCCCTCCGCAATATTCATTGCCTTATAGAAGCTCAGTTTTAGTAAGTTTTCCAACTTTTGCCAAGAGGGAACTTTAGATATTGGTCCCTAGATTATGTTCCTCAAGTTTCATGCAGATCGCTCAAACTTCCTAGGAAGAGATCCATTTTAAATGTTTTTCAAACAATTCAAAATGGTGGAAAATCTATATAAGCGGAAGTTATGGGTTCTTGAGGCAAATGTGTTCCTCATGAGGAGAGGCATCTCTGTGCAAAGTTTCATATCTCTACGACATACGGGGCATGAGATATGCCCATTCAAAGTTTGCAATGGGTTGCTATAGCGCCCCCCTTTGGCCAATTGATGTAATATTGCTTCATTCGCATCCTCCCATGACCCTCTACCACTGTGCCAAATTAAACTATATACAAGCTTGGTGTATATACCACATCCGCGTACTCACTGACATCAGTGAAGCTGTCTTTGAACATATCCAATCCACATCGCTCAGTGCGTCCTGAAGCAGAGCCTCCGATTGGGCAGACCAACGCCTGACCTGCTGCGTCAAAGGGGATTCCGCTATCAATCTTTGTCTCCCTGCGTGCTAAAGTGCCCTCCTGGGAGCCAAAACACACGCTAAAGTGCCCTGTTGAGAGCCAAAACGCATGCTAAAGTGCCCTCCTGGGAGCCTCCTAGGAGCCTACAAAACAAAATGACTGACAACAGAGAACTACAAGATGGCCGAATCAAAGCTGGCCTCAGATCGGGGGAGGTATATGTCTGACCGTGTGGTCAGGACAAAGACAAAGGAAAAGAAGTGCAAACTTTGGGTCTCCTCTTTGGCTGTAGCTCTGTTGAAAGCAAATTTGTAAATGAGTCTATGTGAATGTGATATGTGTGATATGTGTTGCAAAGTGTAGAGGATGTTTAGTTGAATGCAAGACGTCTGTGAACAGCATTAGCAAACTAACATCACTTAGCTTTGGTGAAGCCAACTAATCAATGACCTGACTGCAGTCTATCACAACAACAATTCAGTAAACAGCATTAAATCACGTACAACAAGTTAAACAGTCTTGCTTAGCCTGATGTGATAAAGCTATGCCTAGTTGTTTCATTACCAATCCTTGAATGGATGGAGGAAAGAGTTGGTTTGAGGCGTGCTGCTTTTGTTCCAATCAATTGTGGTCCTGTGAATCCCAACAATGCACATTTTTATTTCATTTTATTTTATTTTATTACTGTATATTTACAAACTATTTCATACTCCTACTTATTATAATTCTCTATTCTTTACATCGGAGTGACTGTAATGAATCACAATTTAATTTAATTAACTATTTCCGATTCTAATTCTGATTCTGATCACACTAATAATGACAAGACTTCTGCAGTCTCATATGATGCAGTTCATTCCATTTCCACTGGGTGTCCACACCTTGCAGGTTCACAGAAGGGCATGTCTGTGACAACCAAACATATCATACCTAGCAACAGGGTCAACCACACCTTCTCACTGAGGTAAGAGTTTCTGTCTCTTCCTTGCTTAGAGTTGCTCTTGTAACTTTCCCAAATCACTCCTCAGCTTGGACTCCATGCTAAAAGTTTTTAGGTTAAGTTAGGAGCTTTCTGAGAGTATTCTCAGAATGTTTGGGATGTCATGTAACTGGTCTGTTTAGTGGTCTGCATTGTATGTACTCGGTGGACGATGAACTATTCACTGTATCATTTAAAATTTGATGTAACACTTTCAAAAACATTTAAATAACAACTTTGTCAGTGGACAATGGACCACTGGACAAACGTCTCAGAGAAACATTCTATTACTTGAACCACTATCATAATATACTTTCTAATAGGCTATTTTGTTCTTCTCTGCATTTCATTGTAGCCTAATGCAGTGTTAAACTGTGTAGAATTGGACGGGGAAGTGGGGCACAGTGAAGCCACAAGATTTTTTTGGTTCTTAAACCAAAATGCAGTTATGTGTCTACATCTCTAATACACACACACACACACACACATGTATATATATATATATATATATATATATATATATATATATATATATATATATACACACACATACAATTGATATATCAACAAACCAAATCAGACATTACAATACAGTCTCTGTATTGTAATGTCTGATTTATTTCTTGAAAAGCATGCAGAGGTGGTGGTGGCAGTAGTTTTTGCAGAACTGTGTAGTGTATGCTCTCATGCCTTTATTGGCCCCAACAAGGGGATCCTATAGTACCTACATTCCCTGAATAATGTCAGTCACTGTTTTAGAAATCAGAAATACTTTGTTTATCCCCAAGTGGAAATTGTGATCTGTTACAGTCGCTGCAATGTAAAGAATAGAGAATTATAAGAGGTATTAGGAGTATAAAATAGAAGTTTATGAACATAAAATAATAAAATTCAATAAAATAGAAATACAAATGTATATTATACTACTACGTTAACACTAGTACTTTAAGATAAACTATATACCTTCGCTGTACTGAGTCTGTAAGTGTCTAAAAATATACAAATATGTGCATTGTGCTATATTACACTGTATAAACTATCGTTACATTAATTATTGCAATATTACTGGCATATATTTAAACTTCCAATCTTTTCTCTAACCTACATTTTTACTCTACCTCTCTATTTTTGTTCCTTTACAATGTCCATATTCACATTTTGTCCTATATAGCTCCATATTTCATAGCTCCATACTCAAAATTGAATTATTACTTACTATGTAACTGACATGTTATATTAATTCCTATTGTATTTTGCTTTTGCTCATTTACTTTAATTGATTTTTATTTTGCTCCTTAAATGTCTGTGTACACTGTTAAATATTTGACTGTACATTTATAGCAAATTACTGACTACCAGTTCCGTTACTTTCACAGTGATTTACTGTATTGTTTTTTTTTACAGTAGATTGTTGTGAAATGACATCTGTATACTGTGATCTCACAGTAGTTATACCTGCATATTACTGTGATTTAGCAGCATGCTCTTGTAAAATTACTATTTTTAACTGTAATTTCACAGTTTATGTACATCTGATAACTGTGATTTAGCAGTATGCTCCCATAGAATTACTGTATTTCACTGTAATCTCACAGTAAAACTACAATATTACCTTCATGATTTTTACAATATAACAGTTCTTGAAAATAACTTGCAGTGTAATTCAATGTCTATATTAGGCTATATTACACTTTACACAAAGCCTATGGATTATTTTCTTCTGCTAAGTCCACCAATCAAAGGAATATTACAGCCTGCTGAAAGCCTGAAATGTAAAACCCTGGGAAATATATGTCTGCCGAAGTCCTTCTAATAAAGCTTATTTGTTGTGAGCGTGGTCCTTTTTTGTCAGCTCTTCTTCATTTGGATTTTGACAGATGGACAGTAATAGTTTGCTGTTACAGAGAATTTAGTAAGTCAATCAAAGTAAAACTGTAAAAATGGGGGTATTAAAAGTTTCAAATTATGCTCACACACAGTTTCTACTATTTACATGCTTTCACGTTCAAAAACCACATTTCTTTTTTCATACTGTTGGCCTGAATATACCTGCAATCACCCGCTGACTGAAAAGCTCTGTTTTTCTATCTTCATAGAAGGTTTCACTGGAATACATTATTAGGCAACAGCTTAGGTCCATGTTTACTTTCTGTCAGCTGACGTCATTCGCATACACTGCAAAACATTCTAACAAGAAATACAAGAGGACCCATTTAGAATATTTACGTTTCAAGTATAATATACTTGTGACATCACAAATTCTGAAAAATCATGACTGCTTGTTTAAAAGCACAGTTTGTGAATATAAACTGTGCTTTTCTCTGTGGGCTGAGCGTTTTGATATGTTCACAGTATTTATAGCACCTATACCTGCTTTAAAAAAAAAAAAAAGACAGAAATCTGACTTTTCACAGTATGGGACCTTTAATATTAAATTGCACTGCATAAGAGTTTCTTATAAAAAGGTAACTTTGGTATTCTTCAACCTTAACCCTGTTTTCCCACATGTTTGTTTCTGATGGACGAATGGGAACATAAACTTTTGAAACCGGTCCAGTATTGAGAGAACTCGGGTGGAAGCAGTGAAACAGGCTGCAATATAACCACTTAAGGCATTTGTGCACCCGCAAACATCCACTAAAAGTGCTTGTTTTTGTCACTGAGGTTATTATTATAAGTGTCAACATTATGAAAAGGATCCTTACAGAGATAGATCTTAATGTAAAAGAATAAGATCATTTTTGTTAACCAGAAACAGCCCCAAAATCACCATCACCAAACTCCATTTAAATAAATATTTTAGCATGTACAGAACCAGCATATCTAACTGGGTGATTTAAGGGTTTATTTTAAGCAAACCATAGTTGGTGATTGTTGGAACAGTGGAAATATGAACCAAGGTGTTTTTTTGTTGTTGTTTTTTTTTTGTTTGTTTTGTTTTTTAGTTTTATCTTGTTTTTGTGGACTTCTAATAAAGTGTGTTTAACATTGTTAAAGTCACTGTAACTTAAATGGAGCCTGGTGGATCTGATGATGGCACTTTTGGGGCTGTTTCTGGTTCGACAAAAAAGATCTTACTCTTTAACAAAAAGGTGTCTTGCTGAAGGGATCCTTGTGTTGCGTGATGTTGTCAGACACTTAGAAAAATAATCTGAGCCTGTCAGTGGCAAAAACACTTTTGGTGGACATACATTGACAATGCTTTGCCCCAGGTGGTTACATTGCAGCCTGTTTCACTAATGTCAGCTGCAGCAGTCTTGCTCAGTAATGGACCAATTTGTTACTGTTAGTCACTTGAACACAATTCCAAGGGAAAATTGGGTCCACGTTGAAAAATACCAAAGATACCCTTTAAATTGCATTGTATTATTGTCAGGTGTTTTTATTTGTCTCCAGCTGAAGGGCAGACAATACAATTAACCACAGACATCACATAGCATTGCCACAGTCTTAACAAACAGTGATCAATAGCCTGTAGCTGGCATTGCACTGGGTTGCATTATAGTATAGGCCTGGATGACAATTTTTGTCTTCACCAGTGTAGGGTAATGTGTGCGTGTTAGAGTATTTGGTAGGCCTGTGGTGTGTTGGTGCGGTCGGTGTGTGTGTGTGTGTGGACATGTTTATCCCTTCGTTCTCATTGGCTGCTGAAACTTGTTGGAGCTTTTCTCTGTGGAAAAACAGAAAGCTCCAAGAACCTATCGGTGCTCACGACCCGTCCCCCTCTCTGGAGCCCGCCTGGTCCAGACTTGTCCGGGAGACAGTAAATGTAGTCCAGCCTTCACACCGCTTAAATAAGCTCATGTCAGAGACACAGCACTTGTATATTGTGGGCAAATTAACACTGTAAGGACTCCCTGCCGCTCCACACAGCGCTGCACTTTGCCGCCGAATATCCTTATCCTGCTTTGAGGGCTTTCATACTGATAACCTACTTAATCTCTTTTTTCTTTTCCGCCACACACTGGATCCATCTGACATTCCCACCTTCGAAACACTTGTGACCAACAAGTCTACACTTGAACTGGATTTCTGAGATAAACCCTTTTTGTTTTTGTTTTCGTTTGCACCTTCTTTTTAATGGTACAATGTCGTCTTTACCAGGAACAGTACCGCGGATGATGCGCCCGGCTCCCGGACAGAACTATCCCCGCACTGGATTCCCTCTGGAAGGTAGGCATAAGCGGAGGAGCAGCTGGGGAACACGATGGAGCCTGATGGACCTTTTACACTCACACAGAAGAGATTCTGATTCTGTGTGGACTCTAAAAACTTAGGAGCTCAATTTGAGAATTTAAATATGCCAAGCAGAACACACTGTAGCTTGACAAGAGCCAAGACCCTGACTAAACTAAGGCTACTCTCACTGGATTTTTTTTTCCCATGAAGGACTCGCATTATTTTTTTTCACACATTGAAAATGCCTTTATTATCCTTCTGAAAAATAACTAAAACAGGCCTGTTATTTAAGGGAGATTAAATAGGCTATTACAGATCCTAGGCTGCACTTAATTTATGAACCATCCACTGAGCATTTAGTCAACAAATTTGAAATGAGTCTAAATCCTAAAACAGAGATCTACAACCAAACGTGGGATTTCTTCAAGTGCCCTGCGCCTGGAAATCAAATCAAATAAAAATCAACAAGGAGAAGCAGATTGCACCAACAGTTGTAAAGCGTGATGGTGAATAATAAAGACGGACAAAAGGAGCTCTTCATCTCCTCTTCACTGCCATTGTGATTCGTTAATGGCAATCTGTTAACCAACATTTTCATTTGTGTCTACAATTTATTAGTTTTACCAGTGAGTCAATAAAAAAGTAGGCCAATATGAATATATGTAGCTACACATGCACAGCAAACACAGCATTTTAAATATGACTGTTTCCTATAACTGTCTCTGATGATGAAAAGCTCCATGCTGAGTGTGACCTTGTGTCGCCCACAGTGTCCACTCCTCTGGGCCAGGGACGGGTCAATCAGCTCGGAGGGGTCTTCATCAACGGCCGGCCGCTCCCCAACCACATCAGACACAAAATAGTTGAGATGGCTCACCACGGGATCCGGCCCTGCGTCATCTCCCGACAGCTGCGGGTCTCTCACGGCTGCGTCTCCAAGATCCTCTGTCGCTATCAGGAGACCGGCTCCATCCGACCCGGAGCGATAGGAGGCAGCAAGCCCAGGGTGAGAATGATAGGCCAAGTATTAATAATAATAATAATAATAATAATAATAATAATAGGCAAATAACATAAGAAATAAGAAATGTTACTTATATTGAATGCTGCTTGATTATTCTTGCAAATTATCTGCAGCTTTTTATTTAAATTTTTTACACGTTTGCGGCCTTAAATATTTCAGCAGCCTGTACTCATTACACACCGTGTTACTTGTTTCTTTCTCGGCCATGCTGTCTCACCTGCAGCAGGTAGCCACACCGGACGTGGAGAAGCGGATAGAGGAGTACAAGCGGGACAACCCCGGCATGTTCAGCTGGGAGATCCGGGATAAGTTGCTGAAGGACGGGGTGTGTGACAGAAGCACAGTCCCTTCAGGTGAGGCCTCCTCTGGTAAGCCGCATTTCATCTTTCATTCTCCGCTATTTTCCCATTCAAATGAATAGAAAAGCAGAGTTGAAAATTCAGGCCAAGGTTGGTCGTTATAATAATAATAATAATAATAATAATAATAATAACTATAATTATAATTATAATAATTATAATAGCCTAATTATTACTATCATTATTATTAGGCCTATTATTATTGTCCTACTGAAGCTGCCTGTGTTCGCAGTGAGTTCGATCAGCCGTGTCCTCCGAGCTCGATTTGGAAAAAAGGACGATGAGGACGAGTGTGACAAAAAGGACGAAGACGGAGAAAAGAAAACCAAACACAGCATCGACGGCATCCTCGGCGATAAAGGTAGGCAGATGAGAAAACAGAGCCAGGCCCGTTTGGACAATTAAAAAGCTGTGGACAGCTGCAGGTTGGACAACTGTTTAGGCAATGAATTGTCTACAAATTGGGCCTAAATGGGCGTTTTGTCGCTCTGGGTTTTCCCTGCTTTAGGCTGTTCTCCCAACAGACACAGAAGCCGCTTCATTATTTATGACGGGGAGCGCTGGAGTGGATCGGGCTCCCGCGGCGCTGCTTAAACGTTCCCTTGAAAGCAATGCTGACAGATGACCGATGTGCCAGTCATTATCAATTACAGGGCTGACAGGGACACCCCTCACAGCCAGGGCCCAGGGGCCAGCGACCTCACAGCGGCCTGTGTGTGTGTGTGTGTCAGGACGTCAAGTTCACTCGGGGGGAAAAAAAAAAAAAATCCGTCACCCAACCAAATAAAAAATAAAATAACGAAAACAGAATAAAGACGAATCTGGTCATTTAAAAATGTATTCAATTCATAGGATTGAATGTTACCAGGATATAAAGATTTACAGATTTATCTTAAAACCCTCTTCATATTAAAATTTTAACGAACTGTTCATTTTAAGGAGCAAAACGACCAAATTTGATTCGTAGCCTGAAGAGGCCTAAAATATTTCTCAAGCATTAATGGTTAAAATGACATTTTGGGTACACTTCTCTTAGTAATTAGATTTCTCTCTTGCAAGTATAAAATTGAGACACATATTTATCATTTAGCTGCTTTTATATATATATATATATATATATATATATATATATATATATATATATATATTAGACTTTTTTTTTTAGATTTGAGAGCTTGCCAGATACAAAATGTGATTGTGGGTCAGTTTTCATCACTCAAAGAACAGCAGTTATAGAATAACCTTCATATTGCTGTTGGTCTGGTGTGTTTGGAGCATTTTGCCATGCACAATCTGCTGCTCATTAATCAGACCTAAGGCCTGTAGCTCCCTCTATTTCCTAATCACTGTTTTGACAGGTGATTTTTTTTTTTCAAACACTATCAACTATTCTCCTTTTCATGTTCTTCAAAAGATCAGCTAGTGTCTTTCTGTCATCCGAACCTGGCATTTAATAATTTGAAGACTTAGCCTATTACAGCTGGTAATGAAACCGGTGTCTGTTGAATAGGCGTCTGTGTTGGAGAGGGGTGTAATAGCTCCAAGGCATGGTAAGAAATATATTTATCCCCTATCAGCCCTCACTCTCACAGTTCCAAGCACATGCATTCTGTTGAAGGGCTTTAAAGCAGATTAAATTGAGCCTTTTATTTCTTTTCACTTTCATCTCTCAGCGGCTCACTTCTTGGTGTGATGCCCGCAGCGCAAATTCATGAGATTTTAAGGTTTCCTCTCGTGTTGTTTAGATTGTATTTTTAAATTTAAATTTACTGTTATGGGATTGTTTTTGGTGGCATGTTGGCAGCATCGCAGGGAGAGCTGGAGTGTATTTTAGCAGCAGTATTAGGCTGAAGGGAAGAAGTGTGATTGTGGGCTACTGACACCAACACATGGATGAGGAGGTTGATATTAACATCTTCCATCAAAGCTACTAAAGTAAACACTACAGGCACAGGAGTCAACTTTCTTATTCACACAAAACATTTTACAAATAGCCAACACATGGAAAACAATCCAAGAAAATGCATTATAATACATTTATAATTCAATCTTTACAATGAACCAATAATCTAATAAGTAAATATCTTCTCACTCTTCAAACTGCATTTCCTTACATAACATTTAAAAGAGATGACTCCACATACATGCACATATTACAGTACATGCATATCATCATATCTCTCTGACAAGACAGTGTTTGTCAAAATGTGATTGTAGATCCTATTTTTTTATATTTAATCATCATAGATGTTATTAGTTGGAAATGATTCACTGTAAAGAGAAACTGTTTTAACTTCAAAAAGTTAGTGTCCAGGCTACAATTTCAAGTTGACTGATATAATTAGCATATCAACCAAAAGCTGCCCTAAAATTTGAACTGCATGAAAGCTCATCACAGATTGTATATGGTTTGACCTAATTTACTTAATTGACACATTGAATAATTACAAAATTACCTCAACTCGTCCTCTCAAATTCAGTCAGCTGGTCAGCCTGGACACTAACTTTTCAAAGTTAAAACAAATACCTTCCTTTTACAGTGTAGATGGCAACGCTGCAAAATTATAATCATATTCAGTAGATCAATTTAATGTTAATATATATGATATTTTACAGAATACACTGTGAACATGTTTCTTTTCTTTCTTAATACAGTAGGAAATGGCATTTCATTTGTAAAGGCAGGTGTAGTGGATAGGCAAGGTAACCTCTACAATGATGATCTTAAATTTTAGGGCAGCATTTGGTAGATATGCCGTTTCCCAAAGATATACATGACCGACTACAGGGGGAAAAAAACGGTCAATATTTGGAGTCCAGAATAAGCCTGCTTGAAAGAAAAAAAAGTTGATAGTGAGGATGGAAAGAGCACTTCAAACAAATCCAGTTGAAGTGACGAGAGGCAGCTTTACATCGAGCACAGGCAGTGGGAAGTTCTATTGCAGCTATTAATAACACTTTTCCCTGGGCATCCGCACTTACTCCACTCCATCTGCACTTTCTCCCAGCTATTTTGCCGGGTTGAAATTGAGGGAGACCCAAATGTTGGCTTGAGATAACACAATCATCACAGCCTGGGTCCTGGGCTGTGTATCAGTGTATTAAACTGGGATTAACCTCCCCTTTCTCCCCCACTGCCTCGCACCAAAAATTCACATTTTTAAAAGACATATATTGATAAAAAGGACAGGGGGGCTGGAAGCCAATGTGCAACATAGAGGAATGGTATCAACAGAAATAATGACAATGAAAAGCATTAATCTGCTATGATAATTGATTGAACATTGAAGTCATTTATCTAATGAAAATCCCAAATGTCCCCTGATTCATTTTTCTCCAATCTGAGCATCTGCTGCTCTCCTCTCTTTAAACTCAACAGCTTTGGGATTTTAGACTGTGGCTCGGATTTAATGTGTAGTTTGAAGTCATTAAACACAAAACTGCAGATGGATGCTTGTCTTTGGAATTATGACTAAACAAATAAATGAAAAACACATGAAAAATCTGTGTGAATATACATTTCAAACTGCAGCCCTTATCTTAAATAAAACACCTAAACTACCATAGTAACAGCTATTCTTTGTATTATATAGCCTAGTCCCCACCTAAATGTTTATAAGTGAAAAGTTTGGTCACCTTCACCTTGAAAATCCTTCAAAACTGGCTTCTGAATAATAACAGTGAATGTGAACTCCCAGTACTGTGTAAACACAACAGCAGTGATGGATGGCACGGACTCAGAGAGCTTCATGTCTGGATAAATGGAACTGGTGAGGCTGTAATTTTCCCGCGGCAGCTGTGGTGGCATGCTGACCTGAGGCAGACCTGAGGATAGGTTTTCACGTGCTGTGTTTCAGACTTTTCGAGTAGAGCAAAGTGAGCAGCTTAGAGGCTTTGATCTTCTGCTGCCTCTGCTTATCAGACACATTTGCAGTGACACTGCCACAATGAGAGTTCATCATATTAGCTGGTGCTAGTGCTGCTTTCAGGCTTGCCTGTCTATTAATTAAAGCCCATTTGCCACATGAGACAGGACCTGTCCCCTCCACCCCCCCCCCCCCCCCCCACCACCACCCCCTCTTGCTTTCTCCCCCTTAGCCAACACACCACAGACGCATCTAATATAATTCAGCCTAAATATTGACAGCTCGCTGCAGTTAATGATTTTATTATATATCATCACTTAAAGCCTCTCTCTGATAGACCTCATTTACACCGCTCGCGAACGGTCGCTGTTTACTGCATTTCCATTTCCAGCATGTTAACAGGTCAGAGTATTCACACCGCATCTGTTCCAAGCGCCGCTCGAGTCGCGCTGCTTTCGCGAGCGAGCTCGAAAATAGAAGAGACGCTGATTTTTTGCGCGAGTCGCGAGCGAATGGTCGCGGTATTCAACAAAAAACACGAGTTTGCGTGTGTTCTGACCTCTCTCGGCCACCGTAGATATCTCCCCCTTGACCAAGCCAGACCTGACAGGCACGTGTTCCATGTAGCCTACTTACCCATTTGTCGTGCTAAATATTAATTCTCCAAGCCTTGGAATAATCACTGGCGCGCGAACCTGTCCACCCTGGGCTTTGGGTCCAAACTTACTTCTTCTTCATTGGGGTTTACTGGAGATTTGCAAACACGGTGCACTACCGCCACCAACTGTTCGGGTGTGGTTTGTATTTTGACAGGACAGCAGCGGCCGCTGCGCGCAGGTCTGTTCGGTTTTGGTGTGAATACACGTGTGATCCCGCTACACTTGCGGTGTAAAAGAGGCCTTAAGGTCTCCCTCTCTTTATGCAAAATGAAGGGGTTAACTTTGGATCAGGAGGCTGGCAGGGGCGTTATTCAAAGATCCCACTCTGATCCCATTGGGGAAACTGGGTCAGTGTGGCAGCACACAGGAACAGGATAAAGCAAAGTAAAAGAAGACATCCACAAGAAATGATAAAATAACAAATGCGTGGCAACCCTAGAACATGTGAGGTAGAATGCTTCAATTGGTAATACGTGTATGAAACCAAATTTTAGCATTACTTCAGCAGAAAAATCTTAACAATTGAATAATGACACAATTAATAATGCGTCAATAAATGTAAACGTTATATTAATCAATATCAGTCAGCCAACCAACCAGCCCATCCAGCCATCATTTATTTGTCACATAAACTTTATATAAGATACAATTCCAGTGAACTGGATGGTTTTAAGTTAAAGTCACGTTCAGCTTTTTCAATATGTTAAGTAATTTCACATGAGAAGCACATTCTACATATTTATATTTATTTTTATATTTTAAAATTTATAAGATCGGAGACAACACATGTAAAAACCTGAATTTCATATCACACACACACACACACACACACACACACACACACACATATATATATATATATATATATATATATATATATAGATCATATGCCACAGAAACAGCATTTTACATGTGAATTTATTTCACATATGAAATGGTGTTTCACACGTGTTTTGTGGACATTGCATGTGAAATAAACTCATCAAATATACATACATTAAAATGTATGTATCATGATTTTGAACAAGGATATTTTCCAATGTGGAGATGTATCAGAATTTGATGACAGAATGCAAAGCCACATGCCAAATAGTAAAGCTCATGTTATGGAGAACATGAGACCAAATTACACATGCAATAAAACATAAAGCTCACTAATTCATATTGTTTTTCACTGCTTAATCTGACTCATTAATTAAATAATTAAACAGAAACACATTAAACACAATAACATGCTGAGATTGTAATATGATGCTACTGAAAGCTGATTAATGATGATACTGAATTAAGGCTCAGCTCTACCAGCACATCATTCTCCAGAAATCTTACATACTACCACCACTACTACTACTAATAATAATAATAATAAAAAGAGGGAAAAGAAAAAGAAGAAAAAGAAGAAAGAGGAGCTTTTATCAAATGTAGAAGAAACTGGTTTTAACCCAATAGCAGTAGCAACATCCACTCTTTAAAACACACAACAAAAATGAATAGGCCAGATTTTATAATCATCATTTATGAAATAATAACACCAAACATTTGCACATATATCACAATTAGCTGCTTTTCTCCATTTCCTCTTGCTCATCCAACTACTTAATTTGACAACAAAACATTAACCTGTTAGAACCCAATTATGTTCCAAACACAAAAAAAATATTTCAGTGGTAGATTTCTACTCTAAATGCATAAACAAATAATTACCTCACTCTTTTGATTAGGATACTTAATTATGTGTTGTTGTTGTTTTGTCCATGATGAAAAATTTTAATGTGGAGACCACCTAATAGGAAAAATGACTTAACAGACAAATGGTCTTAACAGACCTTCTTTTTGTTTATTTGTTTTTCATGAATAGTTAACTAATTTCAGTGAAGTGAAGCTCTAAAACACATTGCATTTATATTTTATATTTGTCATCATGACTCAAAATATCTTTCAATTTCTGAAGTATCTTCACAAAAAAAGTAAATCCTCCTGAGATTAATATTCTGTGTACATAACCAATAGAATGTATCACAAACTCACTGTATCATCAGAAAATCAAATAAGAACAGGTTTCCCTTTTCATTTCCTGGTGACACTCAGATCCACTCTCCATCCCAATGAACAGATATTTTTGAATGTGTAAGTAATTTGGGTGGAATCAGATGACAGTAATCATAGAGCTAGACATCCTTGAAAAGTTATGTTCTTTGGAACAGATAAAGGATCCGAAGGGGTTAACTGATATTATGTTTGACATTTTAGAGATCAGTCAGTTCAGCAATTGATAAATTCAGCTACCAAAATAAATGTTGTTTTAAAGCTTTGTTGTAATTAGAACCTAGAATGCAGCCAAGGTTTCTTCTCTTTTTCTTTAGCATTTTTGTCGGGGCTGACCTACTTGTTGATTTTCCTTTATTTCTAGTAGCACTTTGGACTTCTCAGTGATGTCTCTGAGAAAACCAATATATATAAAGGAGAGCTGCTGAGCTGGGAGGAGGCTTTGAAAAGGAGAATAGCAGCCCACTTCTTTGCCATGGAGTGTTCAGTAGCCATCCCTTAATCCTCCTTTCATTTTGCCGACAAATGCCAAGAATCTTGTCTGGCAACCCAATGGGAAGCTGATCAGCCAACAAAAGAGGAGCGGTGCACAAAGAGCAAACAGGCAAACTGGGGTTGAGGGCAGTCAGAGGCCTCAGGCATCCCATTAACAAACCATTTGCAAAGGATACACAGAAGACAATAACAAACAGAGAAATCACAGAACATAGCAAAAACAATATGGCAACAACAAATTAATGAAATGTCAACATTTTGCTTGGTCTTTAACTGAGCCCCCGGTGAGTGTGCTGGAAAACCCCCAGAGTTGGAGAGCTCATAGTGCAGCTGTGCAGCCTGAGTTCAGCCTGTTCAGTGCATATCATGCATGCTGCTATTCTACAGTCAAATTACATTACAGTCTATATGTAGATATATTTTCAAGTGTTGTTCAAACTTTATTGAAAATGACCAGAGTTCCCAAAGTTTCCAGTGTGAGGAAATGTAATATAACATGAATAGAATTAGAAGAATTAGAAAGCTTTTATTGTACATGTATTTGCAGGATATAGCAAAATTTGGAGTGCCACTCCTGGTGGTGCATACAAGTTGAAAAGAAAAAAAGGACACATAGCATACAAAATTAAAAACAATAAACACACTGTGAAAACCACATTACATATAATGTAAAAGAGGTAGCCATAAAGTGCAGAGTCAATAAATGCCAGAATCAGTAAATTGCCCAGTCCACAGTATTCTTTGCACAAGTCCCATACAATGGAACTGAGCAGTCATAAAAAAAAAAACCCATTCTGTTTTTTTTTTTGTTATATATTTCACTTTTATATTTTTTATTTTAAAAATGCAAGAGAAGCTTGATGAAAACAATCCAGGGTTTAAGAGGTCAACATGATATGTCATTCTTGATTGGTTTGTTAGCTACCAGTGTATCAGGATTTGTCAGGGAGACATCTGCTTTAATCCAACTTATTTTGCTGTCCAGTAAAACATGGGCAGGGAGCTCGCTCCATACAAACCATTCAGATAGGTCTCCTCCTCGCAGCTAGTTGCAGGATCAAACACAACTGGCTTTAAAGACACAACTCCATGACTACATCACTCCGTTCAAAAATGATGCGCTGTTTCTTAAAACAATATCTTTTACGTATAGATGAAATTCAGAAAGAAGAAAAAAAACTGTTTTTGACAAAAATGCAAATAAATAATGATGAATAAATAATGATTACAGATTTAAAATCCTTTGCAACAAAGGTCAAGTACCAGCTAAAAGCAAACCAGAACTGTACCCACTCTTAGCTAATCACACTCAAACTCACTCAAATGGGTATTAGTGTAAGTGTATTGGTGTGATATTGGTGCATGTGTATTTAAGTATATGCATTGTGGTCTTTGTATAGTAGTATGTCTATTGTAGTAGATATTTTTTTGATGTATGTTGTTATGTTTGTTTTGCAGTGTAATGTATGTTGTTGTATATGTATTGTTGGTATATGTACTGTGATATGTGTATTGTAGTATGTGGATTGCAGGCCCACATTTAAAGCCCAACCAGGGACAAGAGCTGAAAATTAGCAATAGCTATAAACTCTCTGCAGTCTCATACTCTCTATCGGAACTATGTTACATTGCATTGTCCCTATCAAAAAATAAATAAATATATATATGTCTATATCTATATGTCTATATCTTTAATCCCATCTTATCTACCTTTTCTTTGTTTAATTTTGAAAAAGAATTGGCCAAATATGAGCATAGAGACTGAGTGAAAATAAAATGGAGTGTATATCATAAAATATAAAAATATTAATGTAAAGATCCTGTGTCAGGGAAATGGTTGAAGGAATGATTTTAGCGAGTGACTAAATGCACCTCTAAAACCCTGTTTGAAATTTCCATACAGAGGGCTGTGTGCTTGGATCTATTACATGGCTTATTCATGGATTTCTCCATCAATCCATGGCGGAAATCACATTCACCAAATGCAACCATCCAGTGTAATTGGCTAGAAAATGACCTTAAATATACAGAGATTACTGGGGCATAAAGGCCTGGCATTTTTTGGGGGGTGGGGGGTAGGTTCATGCTGCTGAAGGGTATGAAAGTGGATTAATGGCCATTTCTCCGTCACTGCATTAAAATGATTTGAGCCACATATTTAACACACAGTTGTAATGGGAGCTGAGCATTGTTCACACTGCATCCTGGTATAGGTCGATGAGGGAAAACACTTTGTGCAGTAGGTACCTTGGCTTAATGAGCTTTTCTTACAGAATATTCTGCTTTCATCACATCTGAGGACAAAAATTATTTATTATGTTGTATTTTATGAAATAATTTGGAATTATGATAATGCATTTTAATTAGATCTTGACAGCAATGCTGTCAATACACTGATGGCTGACAAATGAAAGTAAAAGCCAACATGCTGTGTCAAGTCAGGTGTTGTTCCACCACGAGCCTTCAGAACAGCTTCAGTGTTGCTGGTCAGAGATTCTTCACATGTGTGGAAAGAAGCATATTCCTTCATTCTGTATTTTGATGGTGGTGGAGAACACTGCCAAAGATGTCACTCCTAAATCTAACACAGGCCTTGAGTTGGATTGAGATCTGGTGACTATGAAGGCCATAGCAAATCATTCACACAATGGTGTGGGGAAGTTACGACAGGCCCCAGTGCACACGATTATGATGGACCCTAGTGCACGCGATTGTGCATGTACTGTCTCAACACAAATAGAGACCTGACACTGGACAACATCAACATTCATATTACCTAGCAATCATTATTGCATATCTGACAAAAATATCAAAAATAAGAAATTATTCATTGAATTGATTTATTTTGGTAACCATAGATTTTATAGCTTATAGAAAAAGGATATAATTTTGTTTTTGATAGCTACTGACTATCTGAAAAAACAATAAGAATAAAAAAGTAAACCGTGACCCAGATGGCTTTGCCTTTTTGAGGACATATCCAGTCTACATTAGGAACATTCTTTTTTTATCATTCCTCTTTGAACACTGGTATGTAACAAGGTGGCAATCTGAATCACTTGCAAGG
Source organism: Epinephelus lanceolatus (assembly GCF_041903045.1). Classification (NCBI taxonomy): domain Eukaryota; kingdom Metazoa; phylum Chordata; class Actinopteri; order Perciformes; family Serranidae; genus Epinephelus; species Epinephelus lanceolatus. The sequence continues at coordinate 47,490,547 of NC_135741.1, forward strand.
GCCCGCTCCCTCTACGGGCCCCTCCACTCCAGGGTCCCCTGTGCAATTGCACTGCCTGCACTGACTATATTTACACCCCTGAAACAAAGCACTCAGTGAGCCCTCATGCCCTCTGAATGGGCAGACTACTCTTTTTTTCCGTCACCCATTTGTATAGGCCTATCAGTTTAATATTGGTGCTTAGCTTTACAGAGAGCACTGTGACCAAAAAGTCATTAATGATGTCATCATAAGTAATGACATTAAGACATTAATTTCACTCACCTAGTCTACTAAACCACAGTGAAGTGTAATGCAATCTTTAAGAGCAAGAAAACACAAACTAAGTTGCCACATACTGAGAAAAGCAGATGATACAGCCTCATATGACACTACCGGTATTCTTTTGATAGACACCTCCCAGCACTAGATTTAATCCTAAAGGGTTAGAGGCACTTAAAATAACACCAAATGCAAAGACTTTAAATATGACAAATGAATAAATAAAAAAGAAGAGTCAAATTGATTTTTAAATTTCCAGGATATAATGCTGTGAGAGTTCTACAGTCAGCTGGTTTCATTAGAGGCAATTTAAATGTTGATTTTTATTGGACCTTGCTCATATCCACCTCTGTGAGGTGTGGAAACAGCAGACCTAAAATAACTTATACTTGCCCCCCATCCTCCATGTAATAATAATAATAATAATAATAATAAGAATGATAATAACTTAATTTGTATAGCACAGTTCATACAGCAAGTGCAACTGAAAGTGCTTTATGTAATAAAATGAGAAAATACAGATAAAAGACGGTGTAAGGTACAAATACACAATCACACACTCACACGGACAAATACACACAAAAAAATACAAATTAGGTTTGATGCCAATTAAGTTAACAAAAGCTACATAAATGCAAGTCTAAAAAGATAGGTTTTAAGACTTCTTTTGAAGCTGTCAACTGAGTCAGAATCTGACCTCCTTTTGAAAGGCTGTTCCAATGACACAGAATGCAGCATCACTGTACTTTTTAGTTTTACTCTGGGGGATGTTTAATAGACCAGAGGTCGAGGATCTTAAGGATCTAGAGGGAATGTATTTGACCAACACATTAGAGAAATAGTTGGAAGCCAGTCAATTAAGAGATTTAAAAACTAAAAGCAACATTTTAAAATGAATTCTAAAATGAACAGGAAGTCAGTGAGGAGCCTTTAAAACCGAAGTAATGTGTTCTTGATATTTAGTCACGGTAAGTAGACGTGCTGCATTTTGTATCACCTAAAGTTTGCTTGAAGATTTCTTTGAGAGGCCCAAGAAAACACAGGTCACAGTCAAAGATAATTTTTTACTTTATGCTTTTTCTTCAGAGCCAGCTTTTGAAAATGAGTTTTAAATTGGATTTACTTCTCTTTTGTATGATTATAGCCTCAGATTTGTCCCTGATGAGTTGCAGGAAATGTATTAATTTGGTCAATACAGCGAGACCGTTTTTCAGTTGAGCCTGTTTCATCTGATGAGAATAAGATATTCAGCAGTTCAGTTGGATACGATACAGTGGTGTCACAGTTTGGTATGTTTCTGGTACAATACAATAGTAGGAATGCCAGAGAAATTTACTTGATTTTTAACACTTTTTAATTTATCAAAACTAACATAATAAAGTCTGATGTTTTTTGACTTTGAACAATGGTGGAGCTAAACCTTCTTCTGAGATGTCTTCTTAGCAGCATATAGAGCAAAACAGCTCATTATGAAAAATAAAATGTAGCACTGAAGTTGTAAACAACTACAAACAAAAGAAACATTTTTTTCTCTGAAATGCCAGAGGAATGTCATTTTTTTTGTTTTATTTCTAAATGTATTAAAACTAACATCATTATGCTAACTAGGGGAAGGAGTAGGGGAGCCCCTCTATGGAGTTTGCATGTTCTCCCCATGTCGGTCTTCTCCGGGTACTCCAGCCTCTCCCTCCAAAGACATGCAGATTAATTGGTGACTCTAAATTGGCCCTAGGTGTGAATGTGAGCATGAATGGTTGTCTCTATAGCCCCTTTCCAACAAACACTTTCGGTAAAGTACCTTTGGAACCAAAAGTAACCCTTCAGAAGTGGTACCTAGGACCCAGTGTTTCCACTGCAAACATTACTCTTTCATGTGGGTGGAGCTGTTGTCACTCACTGCTCCGTCCAGTGCTTTCTGTATTTTCTTATTAACGGCAGTGTTGGGCTCGTTACTCTAAAAATGTAATATATTACTCATTACTTGTTACTCTTTTCAAAAGTCATAATATTACTTTACATATTACTACCTGCCAACAGTAATTCATTACACTACTCGTTATATTACTTTTCCGTTACACCCCATAAAATTGGTATTTGCGTATCCCCCCAAAATTGAGATGTGTGCCTCTGTGTGAGTATCAGGGTAATCGCTGTTCAGTGTAGCTAATGCTAGATAGCTTCTGTTTACCAGGGGGCTTTCTGTTGCCTGTGACCGTATTTTTCCCCTAGGCTTTGCCCGAAAGACATCCACCACATATTCAGCCACGAGCTTCATCACTTCTTTGTAGCTGCAGCTGTCCACGATTAAAATCCAGTTTAGCCAGTGCAGGGCTACAGCCGACCCTGCGGTTGAGGAGGGCTCACCTTTGGTGGGGTGTATTTCCTGGAGCTTCATGTTGTTGTGTCTTAGTCTTAGTAGTCGAGGTGTTTCAGACCAGAGGTTTGGGGACGTGTTTTTTGCAGTGGAAAAAGTTTTCGTCCGACTACTAAGTGTTCTTGTCATCTTTCCTCCTGACAAAACCAAAGTAATGGGAATATTTCCAGCCGCCAAGGTAAGCATTTCCAACTAGCTTGCTGCTTTATAATGTTCGTGTGCGGCACAGTGATTACAAAAATTAGTCCGCTGACGTGACTGTTGTATTTCAAGTCAGTAGTGATGTGATAATAAAAGTAACTTTGCAAGGAGTTGCTTGGTTTTGGAGTAATTGTAATATTATTACTGAAATTTCATTAGCAATTAGTTACACTAATTGTTACTGGAAAAAGTAATATTATTACTGTAATAATAATAATAATAATAATAATGATAATGATAATGTTCTCCGAGTGAGGATTAGAATATATGCCATTCACATAACCTGGTCAAAAATTAATAAATATGAACAAATAATGTTAGTAAAAACTAATAAATAAGTAATGGTCCAATTTGTCACAACATTTAAGGTGTGTTGATTGATTCACGTCGTCACCTCATGCACTGAGTAACATTTCAAGTAAACGTTCCGCCTTATAAGTCACTGGCAGTCAGCCCAGCGAACTCAGCTATTTATTTCTCCAATTCCAGCTGCTGCAAGAGGCAGCAAAACATGCTTTCTTTTCATAGTTATAGTCTACTAATAAAAATCTCCATGGTATGAACAGTAGTTAAATGAGCCTCAGCGCTGAGCAGAGTGACCGTTTACTATCGACCAATCAGCGGAGTGTTCACAGCTCCACCTTTTAGTACCAGATCTGTGTGCTAAGTACCCTAATAGAAGGGTGACCAAAAATGGGGAAGTTCGGAATGTTTCCATTGGTACCATCCACAACTTTTCACAGTGGAAACCAAAAAAAAGGCATACTGAATTGAACTGAATTGTACCGTACTGCTCGGTGGAAATGGGGTTAATTTGTCAGCCCTGTGATAGTCTGGCACCCTGTCCAGGGTGTACCCTGCCTTTCGCCCAATATCGCCCGGGCTAGGCTCCAGCCCCCTTGCGACCCCTAAAAGGATAAGCAGTTACACTGTACTGTTATACTGTTACACCCCTATATACTAATACAGTAGGGGTGGGGAAAAAATTCTCTGCTGGATAGAATCTCGATATTTTCGTGTGGCACTATCATATAAACACAGTCACAGTCACACAGTGCCAGGTACCAATTTTTTTTATTTTAGAAATTATTAGTATTACAAATACAAATTTAAACTTTAGGTAACCTAATAGTAATAATAATACATTCTATTTGTTGGCGCCTTTCACAACACCCAAGGTCACCTTACAGATAAAAACAATAGCAAAAATAGACATAAAATACAATAGCACAAGAGATACATATAAAAATACAAAGCAAATACAATGTGGCTAAATGAATAAATAAGGAGGATAAAACAGTTGGGGGACAGAGTGTTATAGGGAGTAGGACATTTTAAAAAGGTGTGTTTTCAGGGGGGACTTGAAGGTGTCAATAGAGTCCAGAATGTGGATGTGCAGTGGGAGTGAGTTCCAGAGTCTAGGTGCTGAGCAGCTAAAAGCTGGAGCACCCGTTGAACTGAGTGTGAATGGAGGTGTAGAAAGCAAAGCAGCAGATGAGGAATGGAGTGAACAGGGTGGGATGTAAGGGTGTAACATATTAGAGAGATATGGGGGAGCCTGGTTATGGAGAGCTTTGAATGTTATCAGGAGAAGCTTGTATTGTATCCATTGTTGGACAGGGAGCCAGAGGAGTTGAATGAGGTTTGGTGTGATGTGATCCGAGGACTTGGTACGAATGTCCGGTTTGGTGGTGATGTAGATTTGAGTGTCGTCAGCGTAACAATGAAAGTGGATACCAAAATGACGGAAAATATTGCCAAGAGGGAAGATATAGATGATAAAGAGTATGGGACCCAGGACAGAGCCTTGTGGAACACCGTGAGTGAGTGGTGAGGGTGATGATCTGGTATTTTGTCCTTGGATGAACTGAGAACGATCAGACAGGTATGAATGGAACCACTGAAAAGGAATGTCAGAGACCCCAGTGCCAGCCAGACGGTCTAGGAGGATGGCGTGGGATATTGTGTCGAAGGCAGCACTGAGGTCCATCAGCAACCTGCGGCGGAAGGAGGAGGATTTCCCCAGATGTCTGTTCTGCTGAGAGAAGGCGGTAGTGCCAGATGCGGCCATCGAGGAGGTCAGGTGTTCGCCACGAACCACATCCGTCCAGAGCGGCAGGTGTGTAGACCAGTTTGGTGGGAAGCTGGGGCCTGAGACCTTAGGTCTGGCTCCAGTCCTGGACCATATAGCGGGAACGCTGGGGGAGCGCCATCGCCGCAACTACCACAGGAGGAGCCGACGCATCTGGAGGTGGAGGAACCGCCACCGCTGCCGCTGCTGTTACAGCTGTCACAGCTGGGATTCAGTCCGGTTCCACATGAGGAGAAGGAGGAGCACTAGCCACTGGAACAGCCTCGGCCATTGGGGCATCAGCAGGGTGAACAGGGAAATCAGCTGGTAGCATGGCAAAGTGGTTTGTGATGCCGAGGGATGGAGGCGCGGCAGCACGGGGATTCCCTCTCTTACCTCTGACCGCCACTACTGACCAGGGAGCCTGTGAGCTGGGGGTTGAGCACGAAGACTGTGTGGCTGCGGTGCCGATGAAGTCGGAGAGGAGAGAATCTTTTTTCCAGAGTTCATCTGAGAGCCGTCTGATGTCCTCCCTGAGGTGAATGATGTGTCTTTCTGCTTTTCGGCAGTCCTCGCAGGGCATGGTGGATGGTGAGGTGCGTGGTGCCATGGTTGAAGCAGATGGTGGCTGGGGAAACAGAGAAAACAGCTCTGGCAGCAAAAGTGTTTGTTTATGCTTGGTTGGCTAGCGGCTAGCTAGATCGCTAGTGTAGCTTCAGTGGGAGGCAGTAAAAACTTACATGCGAGAACTCCAGTTGGAGTCCACGGCATTGAAGTGACACAGAAACAGGTTTGGATTATGAGAGGAGGCGAAACTTAACGGTGAGGTGACTGGGTGTCCGGTAAGCTAGGTGGTTTCCGGCTGACAGGAATTTTCCCATGCTGTCAAACTCAGGCAGATCAAAGTGTGGCTTAAAAGCAGGATTCGACGGCTAAAAAATCCTTTGAGCGGTTAAAAACAACTGGTATCCAAAGGGTAGGCAGTTAAAAGCAACTATAAAACAGAATCAAAACGCTATTTTCAGTTGCTTTTTCAGGGAGCTTGACAGTGTTAGGGACTGTTCACTATTCATGAGTGTGGAGCTCCATGAGGCTTCTTTCTGCTTCTTTCTGTTTCCCACAGCTTTTTGTTTATCTTTTTGGGTCATGATCAGTTGAAACCAGCTGCTGACCCGAGGAAAACTGCTCTGTATGACAACCAGTGTTGAAGTTCCCCAACCCGTCAGTGTGACAAATACATGATGAACCTAATACATTATATAATCAGTTGCTTTTTCACTCCACTAGATATATTTTGCTGCTGCAAAAAATGACTGAAGACGAACAGATGGAAAACTGCATCATTTTGGATAAACCAGATGTTGACAAAGTTTTTCTTATGGGACATATTTTACAGTTGAAAAATACATTTTATTGCAATACTGAGCATATCACAACATATTTAAAACTGCAATAATATTGTATCTTGACTGAAGTATCGTGACAATACAATATTGTATACATTGTTTAATAAAGCTGACAGTGCTGTTTTGGCATGTAGTCCAAGAATATGATTGTTTCTGAGCTCTACTGTCTTGTACAGAACATAAACACTGTCTTGAACTAACTGCCATTAATTAGACAACATTTCACAGACACCAGATTGTAGAGAATTCAGCAGCCATACCAACAAAAACAAGAAAAGAGGTCATATTGCCCCCTCGTTGATGATGGCTTCACATTGATCACCTGTTATAGAATTGATTTTAAGATTTCACTTATTACTTTTAAAGCATTTCAAGGCACCATGCTATATCTCTGAATTACTGTGCCCTTTGTAGCCTTTTCTAGGCAGCTATAGACGCTGAGCATGTGGACACAAAACAACCTGAATGGCTGCTTTCATACATGGTCTGCTGATACACAAACAGTTGCTAACAAGGAAAAAAGAAGGAAAAAAAAACTAGGACTAGGAGACCTGTCTGTTATTTTGTGCTTGCATTTGCCATTGAAAGAGTTGATGAACTCCTCCAAGTTTATTAAAGAAAAGGAAACAATATGAGCCAAAGGCTTGTGGCAAACAGACTGACAGTTTATAAAGTGGCGGCCATTGTGGCCTGAAGGCAGATGCATGAATACCTTTGAATAGACTCCCTGAAACTGACACGATTGAGCTAGACAACAGCAAAACGCTGAAAGGAAAGCTTCTCCTCTGCGCTGCCGAGCTGATCGGCATTTCTAATGTTCCTGCTTTGAATGAATGTACATCTGCAGTGGGAGGGTTTGCTGGTCTACTCACTACACATTCTTACTGCTGTCTGGGTGGAAGTAAAAACCTTGTGCTTCCTATACCCACTCAAAGCAGCAGGTGTCTTTATAATATTAGGAAAACAAGATAACAGAAAAAACAACTAAAGACAACATTCTATCATATCTGTAGTTGTTGCTAAATACTGAGTGTAGCATAATGTTTCCTAATGTTCAAATGGTTTCAGTTCATGTGATAAAAAAAAAACAAAAAACAAAATGAATCAATAAGAAAACAGGTGAACTCTCAGAATGGCTAAATTTAATTTCATGTTCTCGCAGCTGAAAATTTGCAGTTGAAATTCATTTAAAGCTGTCAGTACCATATTATTTTGAAAAGTGTTTGTACAGAAAGATACTAAGGAAAATTTGGCCACACATGATGATGAATTAGTGAAATAAAATGAGAGTGCAGAAAGGAGTTTAAGAGTCAGTTAAAAGTTTAGTGTAAAATTACATTTATGTCAATGGCTGTTGAGAAAGAAGAAAATGAATGATTCTGCACACCAAGCAGCTCTCGCTTAGAAGGACTTTAATGCAGAGTGACGTTTCGAGCCAACAGCTCTTCCTCAGACTTATGATGAATGACAGAAAGTCGTCATCTCAAACAACCAGAGTGCATGAGCCAGTCATGTGATATGCCACACCTGTTGCCCATATTCATGATGAAAATAAACAAAGAAAAAAATAAATGTATCTCTCTCTCTCTTACTATACATACATATATATATATATATATATATATACAGTACAGGCCAAAAGTTTGGACACACCTTCTCATTCAATGCGTTTTCTTTATTTTCATGACTATTTACATTGTAGATTCTCACTGAAGGCATCAAAACTATGAATGAACACATGTGGAGTTATGTACTTAACAAAAAAAGGTGAAATAACTGAAAACATGTTTTATATTCTAGTTTCTTCAAAATAGCCACCCTTTGCTCTGATTACTGCTTTGCACACTCTTGGCATTCTCTCCATGAGCTTCAAGAGGTAGTCACCTGAAATGGTTTTCCAACAGTCTTGAAGGAGTTCCCAGAGGTGTTTAGCACTTGTTGGCCCCTTTGCCTTCACTCTGCGGTCCAGCTCACCCCAAACCATCTGGATTGGGTTCAGGTCCGGTGACTGTGGAGGCCAGGTCATCTGCCGCAGCACTCCATCACTCTCCTTCTTGGTCAAATAGCCCTTACACAGCCTGGAGGTGTGTTTGGGGTCATTGTCCTGTTGAAAAATAAATGATCGTCCAACTAAACGCAAACCGGATGGGATGGCATGTCGCTGCAGGATGCTGTGGTAGCCATGCTGGTTCAGTGTGCCTTCAATTTTGAATAAATCCCCAACAGTGTCACCAGCAAAACACCCCCACACCATCACACCTCCTCCTCCATGCTTCACAGTGGGAACCAGGCATGTGGAATCCATCCGTTCACCTTTCCTGCGTCTCACAAAGACACGGCGGTTGGAACCAAAGATCTCAAATTTGGACTCATCAGACCAAAGCACAGATTTCCACTGGTCTAATGTCCATTCCTTGTGTTTCTTGGCCCAAACAAATCTCTTCTGCTTGTTGCCTCTCCTTAGCAGTGGTTTCCTAGCAGCTATTTGACCATGAAGGCCTGATTGGCGCAGTCTCCTCTTAACAGTTGTTCTAGAGATGGGTCTGCTGCTAGAACTCTGTGTGGCATTCATCTGGTCTCTGATCTGAGCTGCTGTTAACTTGCCATTTCTGAGGCTGGTGACTCGGATGAACTTATCCTCAGAAGCAGAGGTGACTCTTGGTCTTCCTTTCCTGGGTCGGTCCTCATGTGTGCCAGTTTCGTTGTAGCGCTTGATGGTTTTTGCGACTCCACTTGGGGACACATTTAAAGTTTTTGCAATTTTCCGGACTGACTGACCTTCATTTCTTAAAGTAATGATGGCCACGGGTTTTTCTTTAGTTAGCTGATTGGTTCTTGCCATAATATGAATTTTAACAGTTGTCCAATAGGGCTGTCGGCTGTGTATTAACCTGACTTCTGCACAACACAACTGATGGTCCCAACCCCATTGATAAAGCAAGAAATTCCACTAATTAACCCTGATAAGGCACACCTGTGAAGTGGAAACCATTTCAGGTGACTACCTCTTGAAGCTCATGGAGAGAATGCCAAGAGTGTGCAAAGCAGTAATCAGAGCAAAGGGTGGCTATTTTGAAGAAACTAGAATATAAAACATGTTTTCAGTTATTTCACCTTTTTTTGTTAAGTACATAACTCCACATGTGTTCATTCATAGTTTTGATGCCTTCAGTGAGAATCTACAATGTAAATAGTCATGAAAATAAAGAAAACGCATTGAATGAGAAGGTGTGTCCAAACTTTTGGCCTGTACTGTATATATATATATATATATATATATATATATATATATACACATATATAGGGTAAACGTCCCTATTAAGCCCAGGTACCATATAAGCCCACTTGTGACTTCTGAGTCAAATAAAAAAAAAATCTACATCACCATTTTTGCTGTTTGAAGCTGCTTGTTACATAAATTATACTTTTTATTGTAAGCCAATCAGACCCATCTCTTCTCGTTAGCATTTGACGCACGTTGAGCCGAACATTGCTGATGTGAGGACTGTTTTTATTGAATTTTGTGCCTATTGTGCACTTTATTTTGTTTTCTATTGTTACTCTTAATATTTCTATGTACTGTGTGCTCTAGTACTGTATTTTTCTATTTCTATAGTTGTATTTTAATACTTTAGTGCTTTCTAGATTGTACAGCACTTTGGCAAACCTTGGTTGTTTTAAATGTGCTATATAAATAAATTTGACCTTTGACCTTTAATTAAATATCATTATATCATCATTTATTATCCTTAAAATATTAGTATTGAACCCGGAAACTGTTTTTCTTTTAGTCATTAGGTCTTCAGAAATCTTGATGCACTTTCAACCAGCTGGCTGGACCAGAAATTTTGGCCAATTCTAAATGCCAACAGTACAATGTATGATAGAGATACAGACAACACATATTGAAAGATGAAGTATTGAAGAGTAATTTCCATTATAATTTTGATTTTGTTCATGAACAGTTTTTTGGCTACATTCCAAAGAAGACATGTTGTAAGTTTAGCTTTTTCTGTGTTGACAACACAGCAAAAAGGCTGATCACACCTATTTCAAATGCCATTTACAGGCCAGAGGATAGGAGTGGAGAGAAAATGAAAATAGCAATTGAAAGCTAAGAGATTATAGATTTTAATAGAACAAGTTTGGATTGTTAAGATTTTTAAATATATATATTTATTTATCAACAAATCATGAAGTGGGCTTATTTGGAACACCTATGTGCTTAAAGGGTACATTAAGTACCCATTAAGCCCATGCCAGACTTTTGACATATTTTGGTATAAATTAATTACTGACACTTAGAGATTAGAGATTAGACTATCATTTTAACTGAAATGTTCTCACTTAAATTGGGGCGGTATATATTAAAAATGTCTGAAAAGCAGATTTGGTGGGCTTGATAGGGACGTTTACCCTATATGTATATGTATATATATAGTTATATGTATATGTGTATGAGATTATCACGATACTTAGGTCAAGATATGATATCATTGTGATATGCTGAGTATTGCGATACAATATATTGCTATAATAGAATAGTTAATAGTTAGTAATAGTTAGCATTACCACAAAATAGAACTATCTATTAGAGGTGCCTCTGTCTATTTATCTGACCTTTAAAAGGTTTTTAATGGATACATAGGCCTAACACCAACTACAATAAACATGAAAAAAAAAAAAAAAAAAAGCTGTTTCTAGGACTGCACACTTCTGGACTGAGGCTAAAGATGTTGTTCCAGGAATCTACAGGAGCCACTCTCCCAGTTTGGGGGTCACAGCCCTGAGTGCTCCTACTACCATGGGAACCACGCCAACTTTGACCTTCCACACACTGTTCTTTCAACCCTTGATACTTCACCTTTTCATGTTCCTTCTTTCTGATGTTGCTGTCGGTTGGTATCACCACATCTACCACCACTGCCCTCTTCTAGTGTTTGTCAACCACCACTACATCTGGTTGGTTAGCCAGCAGCTGTTTGTCAGTCTGGAAGCTGAAGTCCCACAGGATCTTAGCCCTGTTGTTCTCAATCACCTTCGGTTGTGTGTCCCATCGGGATTTGGGTACTTCGAGTCCGTATTGGGAACAGATCCTGTACACTATCCCAGCCACTTGGTTGTGCCTCTCCATGTACGCTAATCCTGCCTGCATCTTACACCCTGCCACTATGTGCTGGACTGTCTCCGGGGCATCTTTGCACAACCTGCATCTTGGGTCTGATCTGCTGTGGTAGACCCTGGCCTCTACGGCCCTTGTGCTTAGGGCCTGTTCTTCTGCTGCGATGATTAGTCTCTCAGTCTGAGACGGTGGTATGCACCATGTAGGGGCTTGTCCCTCCGTGTTGTTTGCTCCTCCACTTCTTTGCCCTTCTTTTTCTTTTGGGGCCATCTTCTTGATGTACTCCTGGATTTTGGATGTTTTCATCCTGGATAGCGGCTCTGATGCTCACTAGTCCTCGGCCTCCCTCTTTCAACTTAGCGAACAGCCTCAGGGTGCTGGACTTGGGGTGGAACCCTCCATGCATGGTGGAGAGCTTTCTTGTCTTGATATCTGTGGCCTCTATTTCCTCCTTTGGCCAGCTTTTAATCCCAGCTGGGTATCTGATGACTGGCAGTGTGTACATGGTGATGGCTCGGACCTTGTTCTGACCATTTAGCTGACCCCTGAGGACTTGCCTCACTCTCTGGAAGTATTTGGTTGTGGTCAACTTCCTTGTGGCCTCCCCATGATTTCCATTAGCCTGTGGGATCCCAATGTACTTGTAGCTGTCCTGGATATCTCCCATGTTGCCCTCTGGTAGTTCGACTCCCTCAGTTCTGATCATCTTGCCTCTCTTTTATATCATCCGGCCACAATTGTCTAATCCGAATGACATCCCTATGTCCTTGCTGTAGATCCTGGTGGTGTGGATCAGTGAGTTGATGTCTCGCTCATTCTTGGCATACAGCTTGATGTCATCAATGTAGAGCAGGTGGCTGATTGTTACCCCATTTCGGAATTGGTATCCGTAGCCAGTCTTCTTGATGATCTGACTGAGGGGACTCAGGCCTATGCAGAACAGCAGTGGTGACAGTGCACCCCCTTGGTATATGCCGCATTTGATGTTGACTTAGGCAGTTGGCTTTAAGTTGGCCTCTAGGGTTGTCTTCCACATTTCCATGGAGTTCTTAATGAAGGCCATTAGTGTCCTGTTGATCTTGTATAGTTCCAGACATTCCAGTATCCATGTGTGTAGCATTGAGTGGTAGGTTTTCTTGTAGTCAATCCAGGCGGTGCACAGGTTGGTCTTCCTGCTCTTGCAGTCTCGGGTGATTGCTCTGTCGACCAGTAGCTGGTGCTTGGCTCCTCTGGTGTTACTGCCAATTCCTTTCTGTTCCTCGCTCATGTATTGCTCATATGTTGCCCTAGTTATCTTGGCTGCTATGATGCCTAACAGGGGCTTCCATATTGTGGAGAGACAGGTTATCGGTCTGTAGTTGGATAGGATGGTTCCCTTCTGGGGGTCTTTTTATGATCAGGACTGTCCTGCCCTGTGTCAGTCATTCTGGGTGGGTCCAACCAAATCCAGGATTCATTTTTTTATTTTTTATTTTTTATTTTAATTTTATATACGTCATTAATTCCCCTGAGGGGAAATTCATTTTTTTTCATTCTGCTGTCATTAACACACAGGTCCGAAATAGGGGGGCTGCCATGGACAGGCGGGGCTGCCTATGGACTGAGCTACTGCCGCTTACTGTTGCTGTACTGTGAATCAGCTTGTTGGTCTTGGAGATGGTCCATGTAGGTATGGAATTTGGGGCAGCATTCACATCTTCTAGCAGATTATCTGAAGGTACTTGGCAACTTCGGGATTCATCGGAGGCTCCAGGTTTCCAGTTTGCTCACGATCTTCCTTCTCTGATCAGCTCTTTCACTTCCATTAATTGTTCCAGTTACCCATTTGCCATCAGATTGCCCTGGTTCGCTAGCAACTGACATGGACCTTGTTAACACACGTGACATCAGAGCCGGCATGACTCTATCTGTATTGTAATCACACATATCTGAGGTAGGCAGGTAAAGCATTAGGAGTCTTGCCTAAGCACTCCTACTGGATGATGTTCGCCCTGGTATATATATATACATATATATATATACGTATGTACATACACCAAGGTGCCACACATGCTGAAAGAGCACCAAGACAACTGTCCCTTGTCTACAGTCAAGTATAGTGGTGGCAGCATCATGGTTTGGGGCTGCATGAGTGCTGCCGGCTCTGGGGAGCTTGGTTCATTTAAGGAAACATGAATTCCAAGCAGAGCATGATCGCCCCCTTCGGAAACTGAGCCGCAATGCAGTTTTCCAACATGATAATGACCCAAAACACACCTAGAAGATGACAACTGCCTTGCTGAAGGTGAAGGTGATGGACTGGCCAAGTATGTATCCAGCCCTAAACTCACCTGTGCACCTGTGGGCCATCCTCAAGCTGAAGGTGGAGGAGCACAAGGTGTCTTCACATCCATCTGCTCCATGATGTCATCATGGGGGAGTGGGAGAGGATTTCTGAAGCATCCTGTGAGCTCTGGTGAATTCCATGCCCAAAAGGGTTAAGGCAGTGCTAGATAATAATGGTTGGCACACAAAATATTGACACTTTAGGCACAATTTGGACATGTTCACTGTGGGGTGTACTCACTTATGTTGCCAGCTGTTTAGATGTTGATGGCTGTGTTTTGAGTAATTTTCAGAGAAAGGTAAATCTATACTACTATACAAGCTGTACACTGACTACTTTAAGTTATATCAAAGTGTCATTTCTATAGTGTTGTCCCATGACAAGATAAAATGAAATATTTGCAAAAATGGGAGGGGTGTACTCATTTATGTGAGATACTGTATATATTTTATATTTTATGTATATATGTATATATGTATATATATATATATATATATATATATATATATATATATATGACGACCCTTAAGGACTTAAGGAATATAACTAACTTGCAGGGTAAATTGAGGAATGGACACATAATTTGAGGTAGCCAACAACCCAGTTTTATACATCGGAAGAACTTCTGTCACTGGGCTAGTAAAAGGGAATAGGCTTGTAATTGAAGTTTTACGGTAACCTTTCGAAGGGTCACCTTAATAAAATTCCCAGTCACAATGACAGCTAAGTCAGGATAGGAGGTTTGGTACTTGCTTATAACCTCCTGCAGTTTGGACTTTGGAGAGTTGTTTTGTTGTCCGATTGTGGTGGAATACTGGCAGCTGTGTTGATGGCCGAGGTGAATTTCCATGTAGATAGAAGGGATGACATTTGACCATTAGGTCAAAAAATTGCCAATTGAAACACTGGAACCATCATCTCCATCTAACAATGACACGACAGGAAAGGTAATGGCGTCATTCCAAACTCATGGCTTTATTCTCTTGGACCATGTGCTCAGTAAATTTGAAAGCAAATCTGATCTTGTTAGATATCAAAAACATATGCAAGGTGACATTTTGGCTTGACAGGGGTATTTTGGATGTGCCCATTGAATTTCATGACAATCAGCTTATTAGATTTGGGCATTTCCTCCGTATAGAAATATTTATTGGTGATTGTGTTAGAATGGTCAGGAGGCCATCAGGACACTGGACAAAGCACCTGACTTATCTCCACATCCCTTGGTATAGGGTAGGCAGAGAAAACTGAGTTGTTAACAGCAAAAATGGCTGTGAAAACTGAAATTTCCTGCTGTTGGATTAGCAGGTCCAAGGTCTCAGTGTGTTGGGTGGTTGCTGACCTCGGGTTTACAGCAAGCTGATACTCTGTTTCTCCCCATCAAAGCCTTTTCAATCCTGTAAATCCATTTATTTTATTTTATTCTATTTTATTTTTTACTCAAAGAATCAAACAACATAAGAAAGCTGAGTTTGGCTTATTTATTGAAAAAGGTCTCTCAGCCTCATCTAGACTGTGAGCCCATTTTTAAATCTTATAATGCTTGTGATTTCACTTTTGCTCCAGCAGTGGTCCTTACTGTAAATGTTTACGTTTCAGGTTGCATTTTAGTTACAACGTTTACAAACTGTTACATTAGTTGAAGTGTGGTTTTGTTTTTCATATTTTTGCTTTTTTCCCTTCAGAAAATTATCATAACAAACTGTCCAGTTTCTATCACTTTAGCCACCCTAAAATATGCAGAAAATAAACACCTTCATTTTGGACAGAATCTACATCAAACTGTAGGCGTGATCTAAAAAAGTTAGCAGGGATGCACAAGATTGGCATTTTTGCCAATATCCAGTATGCCGATATGTAACTACTTATTTGGCTGATAACTGATACTGATATTGATGTATCCACTTTTTCCCCATCTAATTTTAGTGATCATGAAGTCTCTTCTGTAGTGGAATTAACATAATGAAATTCAAAGCTTTTCATTACCATTACCAGCCGATACCTGTGGCATGCCAATATTATCCTGCATCCCTAACAGCGATGCATGTATTTTAAGCCTAATTAGTGGTTATTTTTACTGCTTAAAACCCCCCAAAGCTTAAAAACCATCCGCCTGTGCCACCTGTGGACATTGCAGTCTCCTATTTTCTGCTCTTTAGCTGCTTTATCTTGTAATATTTCTCACTGACTTCTTGTACTTTTTTTGCTGTCATACACAAACACAATAAAGATGTCCTCCAAGTGTTTCAAATCAAAAATTTGTCCCCCAACCCAGTTCGTCAACATCAGAGTGAGACTAGGTTGGTTTATGCTGCTGAAACACATATGTAAAACCATTATACCCTGTCATGTCCAATTTAAAGCACCAGGAATCTGCAGTTACCTCTTGTGTTTTTACACAGGTGATTTACGGTGGTTTATGACCACATCATGCACATTGTACAACACATATATGAGCGGCTGGAAAAGGCTGAGTTGGCCTAGAGTGGCATGAAAAGTGACATCAGCAGAGGGATAGCTTTTCTCCCCCTGCAGTGACAAGTAGCAGATGAAAAGCTCACCTATCCCTCCATCTCTTACAAATGTATCAAAGTGCATTTCAAAGCTTTTGAACCAGAATCTGTGAAGAGAGTCAACAAGCACAAATCACTTCCTTTTTTTGTGCTGCTCTGATTGTTAATCTACTTTCTACCAAAATAAGATTTTCTATTGCTCCTTAAAACTTTCTGCAATTGCTTTCTTTAAGCCTGCAGCTGTCCACTGAGGGCTTTGCTGTGTCGAATATATCTTAAGAGTGCCTCTTATTATTATATTTGCTCCCAGCTCTAATCTTTATCAGTATTTATATTGACAGTCGGCAATTTTTGTTTATGGCTATATTTTATCTACTAAATAAAAAAACATGCATGCCAGTGCCTGGGGAGGAAAGAAGATAAAGACTTTGCATTAATAGCAGTTTGCTAAGACATAATGCCCTGATAAAGCCAGCATCTTTGTGTGGGCTGGATTGAGTTCAGTGCCAGTTCTATGCAGCATCTACTAAGAGCACACAGCTCGCCTGTGATAGACCATGCAGCTTTCTGTGAGACCATATGTTTTGTGGCTGAACTCAAGTATTTCTTATAGTGAAACAAAAAAGTTGGGATCCTACCATTCAATTTTTTGTCAGCATAGAGAGTGCAGAGTTTCTAAATCTTTTGGCAAATATTTTACTCATCACTGTAAAACTGCCTACGTTGCACACACACTCCACTCCTGCTGCTTACTATACACTTTTGCTGCATTTGTTGTGACTAAATACCATTGTGTTGGTGCTGTATTGGAACAAAAGAAGGAACAATGCTGAACTGTGTGAATAGGAGCGTGTTGCAGAGGCAGCGGCGGCATTGCTGCGTTGGTCTCAGCTTCGGCTCAGTTTTGCTCACTTGGGCTTGAATTTGAGGCCTTTGTTAACTGAGCAGCTCCTGGTGCCAACTGGCAGATTTGATTTTACTTTCCTTTTATGTTCTTTGAATAAATTCTAAAACTTTGGCTTTCGCCTCAATTAGTCAAATGTTCAGACCTTCAATTCAAGGCACTGCATTGTTGGTAGGGGCATAAAAATCTGCAAGCCAAATCAGAAAATGTCATTGCAGCAAAAATAACATGAACCTGTGGCTGATATTACAGTAAGCTGTACAAAATATATATTTATTGAATAGCGACTGGGTGCTGTTTATCCATAGAAAACATTTTGTAGAGTTTTATAGAAACATGTTGTTAAATTTCTCTTTCATGGGTAATATAAATGTTCTTAAATGGGAGATTTGCAGTCAATTTATACTAATAAACACATAGAGGTTTGGAGAAATGCATCACCATGGCAGGTGCAATAATACAGACAGATTCTACAAAACTCCTTTCATTCCGTGCTTCATTTAAGCTCTGCATCTTGAATGCTGTTTGTAAGGAATGTGAAACATTAAAATGTTAAAATGCAGTGATACCTAAATGAAAAAAAAAGGTTCATGTTCCAACAAGCACCTCCATCTATTTGTTCCATGTCATGCCTCGGCACCATTTGACCTCTTAAATCCTAAATATGCAGGCAGCACTTTGCTTGGCTGCTCAGCTTTAGTGACTCAGTCTGGAAGTGTTTACTGAAGTCCTGCAGTGCGTGGTGGGGGGTGCTTGCGGTCTTTCATGACCAGTGGCCTCCTGAGGTGCTACTTCTATTGGCGCTGAAAGGCACTGGGAGGCTCCCGGGCCTCCGTTGTTTAAGGTGAGCCCAGTTTGTCATGGAGGCAGCTGACCAGAGAGAGGCATCTAAAGAGCCTTCACAGCCAAGACAAGACAGCTAAAAGAGCCACAGCCAGCGCCTCTCCACTCCACTCTGTTCCCATTCATTCACATGCCTCCAGCCAAAGCTCCTCAGCCGCTGATGACGGGCAAGGAGACATTGTGATTGTAGTCCTCCTGCTGGAAGTTTGTCTCTCAATCTGTTCAGTCTGTTAGGTGTGGTCTTTGGAATGGATGGTAAATATGTTGGAAGGAATTAGCTCGCATGTTGACGAAAGTGTCCAGTCAGGTAGTATTTGGTTTGGTTTGTTCTGGTTGTGAGATTTCTGCCTCAGCCCTACTACAATGAAGGTGAGTGCAATTAATTGTTCAATATTTTCTTATCTTCAGGCAAAACATGTAGGAGATGTATCTTTTTACCTGCTTGACCGTTTCGACTGTGACTCCAGTCTTCCTCAGAAGTGTCATCCGACATGTTGCTGATGTGCCATTTATCAACTTGCCGGCCCAACAGACCTATCAGAATCTGCTGGGCCAGCCACACCCCCTGCCGTTGGATGTGTTTCTGGAGGAGGGAATCCCAGGTGTGCGAGAGGGTGTATGCAATAGAAATCAGGAAGCGGGCAAGTGGCACCATCAATTGGGACAAGGGGGCATACACCCTCTCGCACACCTGGGCCAGCTGATAAATGACCAGTCAGCAACACGTTGGATGACACTTCTGAGGAAGACTGGAGTCACAGTCGAAACTGTCAAGCAGGTAAAAAGATACATCTCCTACATTTTTTGTCTGAAGATAAGAAAATATTGAACAATTTTAAAAAGAAGACAAAATGAACCTAATCAATCTATTGAATGCAATTAAGTTTGCCATTCACATGGCATTTCTGAATACGCCCACACACATCATTAAAGCATGTGAGTCTACATGAGCTTGTACACATGCATGAGAACACTAGGGGTGGGAATCACCGGAGCCCCCATATTATGATATTATCAGAATACTTAAGTCACGATACAATATTATTGCGATATTAAACATGTTGCTATATGCTGAGTATTGCGATAAAATATATTGCGATTTATTCTCTTTTTTGAACTGCAGATTTTGTCCCTGAAAGAAAACTATCAACAACAGCTTAATGTAAAAAGATAAAGTTTTCAGTCTGCTCATCTCACATCAATAATTTTTGCAGCAGCAAAATGTATCTAGTGGCTTGAAAAAGCAATTGATCATATTTTTCTACAAAGCAACCAAAAGTTTAATTTGTATTTGTATTATGAATTATTTATATAATAAAATCGATACTTGATGTCCATGTGACATGATATGATAATGCCATTCAAAAATATAAAGTCCTATGCTGTATTGACTAGAGGACACGTGTGCATACACTATATAGAATACAATAAGTACAGTGTACAGTAATAGCCAAGGGCAACAGTTTTCCTGTACTTCTACCGTGTTTGCTTAAAATTAGGACTAAACAATACTTATCTGAAAGTGCAGATATGTTTGCAGCTAATGTCACATGGATTACTTTTTTTTATCATTAACAAAATGAGCAGACATTTTTAGTGAACCTCTATGCAGTGTCACAGAAAGTTGAATGTATCTGCAAAATGTTCAATATCAGCATTCAGTATGCCTTTGAAAAAAACAAAAACAAAATATGTAGTAACTTGATACAGGTCTTGGTAAATACTGAAAAAGCAAATGGTGAACCACCTATGTTCCCACTTTTTGTACGCCCATCCACCTCATCTCCCCCTTACCACTGTGCTGCAAGAGTTTCAACTTCCTGGACTGGAAAACTGATGCCAGTCAGTATGATTACATGATCAGTTAAGTGGAGCTACGGTTATAACTCAACAAGGCAATTTAATTGGACTACTGTCCTTGTCCCAGTAAACAAGCACGGGAGGGGAATCCTTTTATTGGCTGAAGTATGTCCGACTCCACTACGATAGGTGAAGATATGCCCCCTTTCAGCTTGTTAGTATTGGACCATTTTCCGGTTGACCTGTTAATGTCACAGACCAAACAGTCAACAAACAAGTTAGCTATGGTAAGCTAGCAGCAAACTGGTACCATGGTGGACAACTTTACAGCTCTGTGCATTTCGTCCATCCATAAATGCATGGCTCTGTAGACTTTACCCTGTTGTTACTGGCTTCTTCTTCTGTCATGCATTTAATGCTATTCAGCTTCTGGGTTCTGGGTTCTTCTGGGTTTTGCCTAATTAATTACTCAGTTCAGTTGTTACAAATGTGATAAATTCCTTATCATTTAAAAGTGATGCATTTAATCTCCAGTGTTTGGTTGTTGGCCTTTGACCTATGTCCCATGTCAATGCAAGAGGTGCATGGTTGGAGACAGTGATTGGTAAAATCTTTATGTTTTCTATCCTGTGTAGCTCTGCCTTGGGGGTAAAAAAAAAAGATTGATTCTAGAATAGGATGAATGTCTATGAGAATAAAAAGTAAAATCTCTACCTTTAGGGAATTTACTTCTCCAAACATCTACCATCCCTGACTCTATCGAAAGGTATTTAAGCATTTTACTCATTCTAGGTAGTAGGAGGAGTAGGGGTTTTTAGAGGAGGTTGCCTATCCATAAGCTGAGACATGACACAGTTAAAATCCCCTCCCAGCAATAGGATACCAATACTGTGCTGTAGTATTGTAGTGAATACTGTACGAATGAAGCCAGGCTCATCCTCATTTGGAGCATATATGTTCATGAAAGAGATCAGTATTCCGTCAATAGATCCATTTACTTAAATAAATCTACCCTCAGAGTCTTTATGAACTTTGGTAGGTGAAAAGTTGACCTGTCTGTGCATCAAAATGCATACTCCTCTTTTGCTCCCTGATTGGTGCGATGAGTAAAATGCTTTGTCTGCCCATGATCTTTTTAGCTTCTCATGTTCTATTTCTGTGGGTCTCTTGTAAAAATGCTACCTGACAGTTAGCCCTTCTTAACTGGTTAAGGATTTTCTTCCTCTTTATGGGAGCCATTAAAGTTTTGAATATGAACACCTAGTGTTTCACATTGGTGACCTTAAGATTCTGGGCAGTCTAAATCAATCTGACTTCACTTGACAGTCTGTCATGTTGAATGGAGGTGTGTGGCAGCTACGTATGTTGTGAAAGTGCAGAATGCTGGTAGTGAGGAGAGCAGGCAGGTGGGTTAAATCCTGCCCTAAAGCTAAACAGATAGCTGAGAAAGAGATGGTTATCAGAGACAGCACACTAGAAAAGACTTTTACTGCCACTTTCTTCTTCTTCTTCTTCTTCTTTCATCTCTCACATACACAAACACAACAGCTGTAAACAAAACTTCAGCATCAACAGGCTATTTTCACGAATAAATTCATCAGTTGTTGAGCCAGAATGGTAATGCCGGACTGGTCAGAGCCTATGGAGCTGAACTGAAAGCAGATCCTGAGTGTAATTATACTGGAACTAATATGATTTTCAAAATGAACCATAATTAGTTTCATGCAGCTCTCCAGAGCTCTGTCAGTCTTTGTCCCCATGTCTTGGCCAAAGTGGGAAACAGTACTGTCAGTATTCTTCCCCAGAAGCCAGTGTGAAAACACTTCAGTCTTACTGACAGTCAGTAGGCACATTTTGTGTGTCTTCTATCTGTCTGTTAAGCAGCTTGATGAACAAAGTCCTGTCCACTCTGGAATAACACCATTCAAACTATCATGTATGCTCTTTCAAGCACATGGAAAACCTCAGTCAGTTTCACATATTGTAAGTCCAGGGAACCTCAAGGGGCTCAAAAATATTAAAATCATTCAGTTGGGCATTCCAATATTTTAACACACCAACTGGTTGTGACCTCATAAGGTCTTTGTTTTAGTTTAGTTTGTTTATTTCATTAATTTTCCAACTTGTGCAATTCAAATACACATAAGAAAAAATAATAATAACAATAATAGGTCATTACTTTTAAAGCAGTGGCAAACCAAAGCAAGTTTTGGTGGCTGAAGAGATGAAGGCTTCAGTAAGCCTTAGCTTATTGTACATACCCTTTTTTACATTCCTTGTTTTGTTCTGTTCTCTTTAGATTTATACAATGATAACGAAAGAAGCCAGAAAAACCAAATATATTTGATATACCAGAAAGTCCCAAACAGATTCTGAATACATACACTTCATCAGGGTGATGAGAAAAAAAACTACAGACAGTGTCATTACAGTAAATAATACTCCCAAAAACCTTTGAAACCAGAGCAAATTGGCTTGATTTCTTTCAAAAATATGGGAAGAAGGTAATAAGCAATGAAACAAGGAATTACCCACACAATTTGCAAGAAATAGTAAAAAGAGAAAGTTAAGTAAAAATTATTAAAGTAGTAAAAATAAAAAAGAAAAGAAAAAAAAAGAAGATAAAAACAAACAAACAAGGAAATAACCTGGGAAAAGTGCTTTAAAATTATTTAATAAGTTAATAATTCTGTACCATATTTATTTGCCCCCCAGTTTTTTAAAAATAATTTTCTAAATGCATTACAATCTTTTGCAATTTGTGGAACATTTCTAATATTTCTTATCTTATTGCTTTTTTTTTTTTTTTTACCATTTTTCTGAAAGAAACATCACCAATTTCGGTTCAAAAGTTTGAATACTTGTGTGTGTATATCTATCCATCTATATGTGTACATATATATATATATATATATATATATATATATATATATATATATATATATACAGTACAGGCCAAAAGTTTGGACACACCTTCTCATTCAATGCGTTTTCTTTATTTTCATGACTATTTACATTGTAGATTCTCACTGAAGGCATCAAAACTATGAATGAACACATGTGGAGTTATGTACTTAACAAAAAAAGGTGAAATAACTGAAAACATGTTTTATATTCTAGTTTCTTCAAAATAGCCACCCTTTGCTCTGATTACTGCTTTGCACACTCTTGGCATTCTCTCCATGAGCTTCAAGAGGTAGTCACCTGAAATGGTTTTCCAACAGTCTTGAAGGAGTTCCCAGAGGTGTTTAGCACTTGTTGGCCCCTTTGCCTTCACTCTGCGGTCCAGCTCACCCCAAACCATCTCGATTGGGTTCAGGTCCGGTGACTGTGGAGGCCAGGTCATCTGCCGCAGCACTCCATCACTCTCCTTCTTGGTCAAATAGCCCTTACACAGCCTGGAGGTGTGTTTGGGGTCATTGTCCTGTTGAAAAATAAATGATCGTCCAACTAAACGCAAACCGGATGGGATGGCATGTCGCTGCAGGATGCTGTGGTAGCCATGCTGGTTCAGTGTGCCTTCAATTTTGAATAAATCCCCAACAGTGTCACCAGCAAAACACCCCCACACCATCACACCTCCTCCTCCATGCTTCACAGTGGGAACCAGGCATGTGGAATCCATCCGTTCACCTTTTCTGCGTCTCACAAAGACACGGCGGTTGGAACCAAAGATGTCAAATTTGGACTCATCAGACCAAAGCACAGATTTCCACTGGTCTAATGTCCATTCCTTGTGTTTCTTGGCCCAAACAAATCTCTTCTGCTTGTTGCCTCTCCTTAGCAGTGGTTTCCTAGCAGCTATTTGACCATGAAGGTCTGATTGGCGCAGTCTCCTCTTAACAGTTGTTCTAGAGATGGGTCTGCTGCTAGAACTCTGTGTGGCATTCATCTGGTCTCTGATCTGAGCTGCTGTTAACTTGCCATTTCTGAGGCTGGTGACTCGGATGAACTTATCCTCAGAAGCAGAGGTGACTCTTGGTCTTCCTTTCCTGGGTCGGTCCTCATGTGTGCCAGTTTCGTTGTAGCGCTTGATGGTTTTTGCGACTCCACTTGGGGACACATTTAAAGTTTTTGCAATTTTCCGGACTGACTGACCTTCATTTCTTAAAGTAATGATGGCCACGGGTTTTTCTTTAGTTAGCTGATTGGTTCTTGCCATAATATGAATTTTAACAGTTGTCCAATAGGGCTGTCGGCTGTGTATTAACCTGACTTCTGCACAACACAACTGATGGTCCCAACCCCATTGATAAAGCAAGAAATTCCACTAATTAACCCTGATAAGGCACACCTGTGAAGTGGAAACCATTTCAGGTGACTACCTCTTGAAGCTCATGGAGAGAATGCCAAGAGTGTGCAAAGCAGTAATCAGAGCAAAGGGTGGCTATTTTGAAGAAACTAGAATATAAAACATGTTTTCAGTTATTTCACCTTTTTTTGTTAAGTACATAACTCCACATGTGTTCATTCATAGTTTTGATGCCTTCAGTGAGAATCTACAATGTAAATAGTCATGAAAATAAAGAAAACGCATTGAATGAGAAGGTGTGTCCAAACTTTTCGCCTGTACTGTATATATATATATATATGTATATATATATATATATATATATATATATATATATATATATATACATACAGCTACAGCACTGTTTTGAAACCATAAACGCAATAAACAAATCCTGGTTTCTGAATTCTTCATTCATTTATACGGTGTACTTCTGTATCGAGAAACTTCCATCATTACCACCAATGCTAACCAAATTCCTGCATATGCTTCATGCATTTTATTACAACCAAACAAAACACTTTGTTTAGGTTAATTCAGTTTTAGATTGATTTTTCAAGACAGGAAAAGTCAAATAAAAGCAAAATTTGACAGAGAGAGAGAGAGGGACACAGCACACATGGTGCACTTTCTAAAACAACATAATGGGGTATTAATTTGGAGATAAATCACTCTCCCTGGAATATTACTATGGAATTACAGCTATCATTATTAAATAATCAGAACATCCCATGTTGCAGCAGCAATGAATAACTGGCTTTGGAGGATATTGGACCATAATTGTTTGATTAGATATGTTTTTTTAGAGGAAGGTAGTGTGTGTGTGTGTGTGTGTGTGTGTGTGTGTGTGTGTGTGTGTTTCTGTAGCTGCTGCACACAATAAGCATGGAACAAAACCAGGCCATTGTGTGGAACTGAAGTGTACAGTTTGTTACTTACAAACCCTGTGTGTGTGTGTGTGTGTGTGTGTGTGTGGGGGGTTGGGGGGGGGTTGGCGGGGGGGTTGATGCATGTGTGTGGAGCTGCACCATGCTCCCATTCTCCTGATAACACATAGCTTGCCAATCGAGGATCTGGTGGAGACAAAGATGAAGTCCAGGTTTAGCCGCTCTATCGGCTCTAGGCGTCTGTCTCATTACCATAATCTCTGCTTTCCATTATCAGCTGGAGAGAGGAGCTGACCCTCCTGATCCAGTGGCCTGTCAAACTTTATTCTCCTTCATCCTTGGGATCCTTATTGTGCTACCCTTCAAATTAAGCATGGAGCTGCTGCAAGCTTGCAATACCAAACCACCACTGCTGTTCAGGTTGTCAGCATGGCTGCCCGGACACTGTGCCATTTACATGTCCAATGACTGTGAGCTTTGTTTTCAGCTCTGCTTTTCAAATTAACTCTGAGGTGACCCAGTTTTTTAAGTCACTACTCTGGCAAGACCAACTTAAAGGCAAAATGAATATTACTCAAGTTCACTTGAAAATATATTGCCAAAACACAAAGTGTTCCTACTGTTCCTACTATTCTATGATCAGATGTTACCAAATCATTAATGGTGGTAAAACAGCTGACAGCTGTGTTTTTAGGGTGTCTCCATATACACTTTAAAACCTTCATAATTATAATTATTGAATTGCGGGGCTGTGGCTCAGGAGATAAAGCAGGTCAATCTCCAGCTTCTCTAGTCAAAGTATCCTTGGGCAAGATATTGCACCCCAGCTGGCTGTGCCATCACTGTGTGTGTGTGTGTGTGTGTGTGTGTGTGTGTGAATGGATGAATGTGACATGTAGTTCAAAAGTCACCTCAGTCACTGGTATATCTTCATTCTTCTTCTTATTTAAGTTCACTATTAACCTGGAAACAAGGAAGTCACAATCTCCGCTCATGAACATTTTGAAACTTGTTCAAAAGATAAGGACTGAATTAGGAAAGAGATCTTTCAGATTTTCAGCTCCTGATGTTTGGAACAAGCTTCAGTCTGAACTACATTTACAAACACTGATTCCTTGGACTGATTTTAAAGAGAGAGTGAAGTCTTTGGAGTCTAGAGTCTAGTCTTCACAGTGATGTTGGATTATTCAAAGTAAAGGCATTTTCTTTTTCGCCCAAAATGGTCGTACGTCTAAAAATAAATACAACCTCATGTTGCTTAAAAAATGTTTGCACACTAAGTCCGAAACTTTTGTCTGTCATTTTTCAGGACGCGTTTGATTTTCACAGTTTTTCCTGCAGTGAGCTGTTTACCCAAGAATCAGTGAAAAACATGTGGCTGCGGGACACAGCAGCGACAGGACAGAGGAACGGGTGGCACAGAATCATTTCATAACTCAGATAGCTACTTTCAACAGGTCATATAGTAATATTCAGGTGGATGATGATGAAGAGGAGGATGTGGATAGCACACACAGACAGAGAGGGAGGACAGCTCAGCCCCTTCAGCCACAGTGCCAAATGAAAGACACAGTGAAAGAGTGCCGACAGCCAGAACAGTAATTCCAGTGGAGAGATGCAGGGGAGGAAAAGTGTCTTTTCATTTTGTCTCGTATTGCGAACTGTCGCAACGAAAAGATCAATAAAATGCACCAGACTCAGGGCCGAATTCACAAAAGGATTGCGTGGCTTTTGCGGCCGCTAAACTGGTAAAAATGGAGCAAACAGATACCGTCTAATTCACAAAGCATGCGCAGAGGGTGAAATGCTCCACTAACTGCGCTGCCAAGCAGATTGCGTCTCGGTGCTCTGGTGTTATTTGCACGTATTTAAATGAGGTAATATGCATATATTTGGCGCAAAAATATAATATATATTTATGCAAATGAGCCTCATTGATAAACAACGTCTAATTCACTAACACCAGCGCTAATAGCCACACGCAGTTTGAGTGAAGTAAATAACGTCTTTAGAAAGCTGGTGCAAACTGGGCGCTCCTCTGTGGAAGCCTCTCGCCCAGACTTTCCAGTGATCGTGGCAGCAGTGATCGTCTGTTAAATCAGTCTGTAAATAATATTTTGACATTATTATTCTAATCATTATTACTTTAATGGCATCCGAAGATACTGATGCGTTGAACAGGTGATAGTCTGCTGTCGTTCTCAAAACGCACTTCTGTCACGCACTTCAAAAGCAACTTTAAATAATTTATTTTATGAAACGGGGGAAACAAACGTGAACAAAAACGGTTCCATAATTCATATTAAATTCAAAAGATAACGAAAAAACAGCTACAGGTGAGAGGGAATAGTGATAAAGTGGTCAAACTGGGTCAAATCCACAGCCTCAACCCATCCGACACTGTTAGACTGACTCACCAGCAGACATCACTACATGAGGGGATACAGTATTCAGTACTTTGCCAAACACTTACCATGCCATGCCATGTGGCTAACTGCAATCAGGGGCAAATCAGGGGCAAGCTGCACTCAGCTGCCAAACTTTGTGGGTGTGTTTGCGCTGGTATATCATTAGCGCACTATCCTTTGTGAATAGGAGGTTAAGACGGAGCAAACTGCGGGTGCAAGTGAAGTGCAATTCAAGGTGCTATCAGCGGCCACAGTTCATTCTTTGTGAATTCGGCCCTCAGTGTGCAATGGCCTTGACAAGGACATTCTTTCTTAAAAGACACTTTTCTTTTGGATTTTCTCATACTTCAGCACCATAAGTCCCACAACCTAGATCTCACTCTGCTCCACGGTGTTTGGGTGAGTGGTAGAAATCTCAGAGACAGGTATCTCAAAACCTGTACAAATAAAAGCCGAATGATTAGCATGAAGAGATACCATACCACTGAGGAAAGACAGAAAAAAATCTTTATTTGTATTGAACCTTTAATATTTAGCTTTGATGACTAAACATATGTGAAACCCAGATCTGAAGTGTAATTAAGTCTTAAATACACACATCCAAATAAAAGATATGATTTGATGTGCATTTGTGTGTACTGTACCTGTTATGGTGAAATAAAAAGGCCTTAGTGTGTGGGAGGCTATTTCAACACTTACTGAGTTATTGCTCTCACAGCTCTCACATTTCACGTTACATTTTCATGATGTCCTCCAAAGCATCATACCACAAAAGCAGGGGACATATGATAAAATAAACAGTACATTTCATTTGGTAAATCATTTTCAGAGGATTTGTTGAAGCACACTGACAAACAGCTGAAAGAAGAAAATGTGCAGTAACCCACAATAACTGATCTTTTTTTATACTTTGTACATAAATGCACCTGCAAATTGTTTGCACATTTTAGATACTGGATATCATACTGCACTGAGATTTGTTACAAAGTAAAGCCCTCAGTCTCAGTCA
Source organism: Epinephelus lanceolatus (assembly GCF_041903045.1). Lineage (NCBI taxonomy): Eukaryota > Metazoa > Chordata > Actinopteri > Perciformes > Serranidae > Epinephelus > Epinephelus lanceolatus. The sequence goes on from NC_135741.1 coordinate 47,518,963, forward strand.
GGGCTGGTTTATCATCTCTGACCTTTTGTAGGCTCAGTCACTGATATTTGTTCATTTATAAAGCCATACTGGGTAAACTCCATTCGTACATTTATATTTTGATTGAACAGAGATCTGACTGAGATTTAGATTTGTTGTCCTCTCCCAATGCACAGACTGAGCTTGGAAAAAAAAGCTTTAATGTGCCCTGTTCCTCTCATTTGGAAAAGATTTGAAACTACGTGAATTGGTCTCTCTGCCTGATTATAAAGCTCTCATGAGTACAAGTATGAATCAATCATATGGTTCTTGTTATTGTGCATGCGTGTTCTAATACTTCAACATGTCACTGTATATATTTTATGTTTTTACAGTGTTGCCGCTTGGCTGTAACTTTTTCATATGCTGCTGTCTTGGCCAGGTCTCCCTGAAAAGAGACTGACTCACCTAGTTAAAAATGGGTTATGTACATTTTTTAAAAATACTTTACATATTTTTATAATGAGATCATCCTGTTGAAGGCTGATGAGATAACAAAAGCACAAGTCAGAGTCCTAAATGCAAAAAAGAACCAAAATATTTAGATTTAAGGAAAAGCAGTACCCAGGTGTAATTTCATTAGTGTATATAGTCCACTTTTAGTTGACATTAGAAATGCTGGTGGGAATATTGCATCAAAATATAATTGAGAGCTGGTAAAATTCTGCACCTGTTCCAGACATGTGTTGGCTGTACTTTGAATATTTTGACTGCTAACATCACTCGTGAAACTCTGGAGGAACAAACAGGGTGGCTACTTTGGTTGTAAGGTGATTCAAAAGAAGAAAAGATAGATGAACAAGAATTAAAAAGCCTTACGGCCGTTTTACACACGCAGATGCCAAATCCATTCAGTGTGGGCTGACAGAGACAGAGAGGAAGAGTCAGAGACAGAAAATCCTGTGAGGCAAGGAAGCCTCATTTTCACTCACATCCCTCCCTCTCTCCCACCTCTGCCCCTCTCCTCCCCTAAATCCAGCAGCATGTGGAGGGAAAACAAATAGAGTCCATCCTGTCGCAGCAGCACCCCGAGGACTCGGAGGTGCCTTTTGGAAAGTGATCCCAGCCCACTGCAGCAGCCTCAAGTGTTGTTACGCTGAGTTAGTGCCAAATTGCTTTGCAGCAGTCTACACCCCCCCCCCCCCCCCCCCCCCCCCCAAATCTCTCCACCAACCTACCAGCAACAAATAAGATATATACTGTATATGGAGGCTTTGTTTAGAGATGTGCATGTGTGTAAATATATATGTTTTTTTTTGCCTTGGATTTTAGGAAAGCAAATCTTTGCAGGGACTAAATGGTGAAAGAATTGATTTAATTAATGCAGCAGCATGTCCTGCGGCCGCATGTAATCCTTTGAGAATTCTCTAGCAGTAGCTTTCAAGGGGGGGCCGCCCGGGGGAATACAAAGAGATATTCTCCCTGAGACTCTTCCAGTGGCCTGTAATGGGAGCCTCGCACTAATCCCATAATTCCTTGTTTAATTAAACTACAGAGCCAACCCTGTAGTTGTCTAAGCCAGTTTGATGGGCCTTTTCTTTCTTACTTCAGCAGCACATGACTAACTAGTGCACACAATGAATGCACTCAGGCAAACAAACTGTGGAAAAATACTTCACTTGCTACAGTCAATATCCACAATTCACTGCACCACAATACAGTAATTTGACAAACACATTTAGGGGAGACTGGGGATGGTTGTAACACTCTTAGTTTGGCCAATTAGAAACGAGCTGTGGTGACATCATCAACATAGTCCATGCCCATTTATAATTGGAGCTCACTGGTGAAGCCGCATGTCTCTGAGTCCAAATTTGTCTGTTCTAGAGCCAAAAAACAGTTTTTCAGGTGAGAAACCAAACATTTTCATCACAATTTTTTTTTTGCATAGTGTCCATTGTGTTGTATGTACAATTGTTTCACTTACATAGGTTCAAGTAGTAGTATCTCTAGTTTAATTTGATGTGTTTCATTAGTGCTAGCTTTGAAGCTGAATGCTAAAAACTGTTAGCTCTTTCATGGCTGCTAGGCATGGGGAGGGTTGTAACAGTTCTTAAAAAGTGTGGATTTTGGGCCCACGAAGCCTGCACCCCAGGCAAGGACATCTACATTTGCCACAACTGCCAATCAGATTAAAAATAGGCTATAGGTATTATGCCTTAGTTTGCTCAGATAATAGTTACTCTTCGAAACTGTTTATTGTTCAGCTGTTCAAATGCTGTTCAAACGTCAACCTTTTTTGTATTTATGTTATACATTTCTATTTATTTTAATACTATAATTGTAGTATTCTTACAAGTTTATTGTCCCTTCTTTATTATTCATTGAAGTGCTTATACATTTAGCCTATTGTGCACAATAATTTAATTGTTACATCCATCCCCAGCTAGTGTTACAACTCACCCCGGTACTGGGGTACGTTGTAACAATATACCTCTTTGTATTTGACATTAATTTCCATAATCTGTGATGGTGTAGTAGAGGTCAAAGTGTGTGTTATTTATAGCAGACAAATATGGGTACCACGTATCAAAATTTAAGAGCTCTAACAAAAACCCCCACTGAGTTACACTTGCTCAAACAAAAAGTATTACAATCATCCCCAGTCTCCCCTACATCAAATATAGACCTGCATCAGTGGCATAAGGTAGTAAATGTGCCCCACTGCATACTATTGTGACAGGCTCCAGCGAATGCCATTTATTAGTTATAAGGCGCACGCACAACACTGGCAACTGTTTATAAAAAAGCCAAAGACATCTAATTTAGGGAGCTTTGCCACTTATTCCTCCTGATCGTTTCTCTCTTGTCCTTTCTTACTGCCACCAGTGCTGGCCTGTGGCATGGGCAGGATAGGGGAATGCTAAGGGTGCCATCATCTACAGGGGGCGCCACAAATGGGGGAAGAAAAAAAAATCAAAATGTTTATCTTTTACTATTTTTAACTAATACTATTACTACAATAATTTTGAAATATTACATAAGACCTAAACAACACAACTACATAGTAAAGCCTACTGAACAATAGAGAGGCCTTTTTCCCGTTATTTTCTGTTTATTTAATATTTTTTAAATTTAGATATGTTGCTAACAGTGTTGCATTGTGTATTTTGTGTGATTTTACGCCATATTTTGATTGAATAGTTTCTATGCGTGCCATTTTGTTTTTGGTCTTTCAGTGAGATCTCAGACTCTTGACTGACAACCAAAATTTTCACCACGTCTCTCTTGTAGTTGTCATATTTCATCGAGTGGTGTAAGGTAGTCATGATGGGCTTTGGTGCACGCTATCATCATTGGCCCCAGTGCACACTATTGTGCATGTATTGTCTTGAAAATAGAGACTTGGGCCTCTAGTTTCACAGACCAGGTGAGGCGGAGGCGCAGCGCACCTGCGCTTTGCCAACTGGGTGTGGCCAGGTGGATTTTGCAAGTTTGGCACACTGTGTGCGCTGGCGCAGCTACTCCTCTTTCCCACCTCCGTCCCTCCTACCTGCGCAAGTCAGAAAGAGTGAGGAGAGAATGCGTGGAGTGGGTTTTACACACATCACACCAATCAAATGAGCCCCTCTCCTCACCCTTAAATGCGCTGCGCGAAGGCGTAATGAGAGTTTACTGAATTCGCCATGGCAGAAGAGAGCAGCAGCGTCAGACGGCCAAACTTCTGCCAGGAGGAAACTGATGTTTTGGTCCAGGAGGTCCAAGCTCACAGTGTCCGAATATATGGAACTGCGAGCAGACCTCCACGGGCTGATGACGCAAAGGTAGCCTGGGACGAGGTCACCACAATTGTAAATCAATGTTGAGTTTCTCTCGTGTGTGCACGCTCTCTCTTTCTCTCTCGCAGTCTCACTCTGTTTCTTTTCTTTTGACTTTTCTAAGATGACAGATGCTGAATATATACTCCCTATCTGATGCTGTGGCTGTTTGTGGCTGGCTGAGAGGGATGTGAACTCATTAGTTTGCAGCTGTGTGTTGGGTTTCCATTACGCGTGCCAAACGTGCCAAACGGTGCCAATCCCCTTTGATCTGACATCAGATGTGACGGGACAGTCGATATAGAGATACATTTATGTGCTGATTGCAGATAGTTGCATTGAATAGTGGTTTTTGTGGCTATTTATTGCATTGGTAATGTGCCTGACATTCTGGAAACCTGCCTGTGAGGTTTTGGTGACATGTGCACACTGTCCGCTGGTCAGCCAAACTTCAGCTTACACCGGCTGCGCTCCGCCTGCGCTGACAGTAGACCTGGTTTCAGCTGGTGAGCTGTTAGCGCACCTTCGGCGAAGCCTTTTGACATGAAACTGTCACTGCGCCAAGCTGGATCTGTCGACACCTCCCCCTGCTGCGCCACCACACCCATCTCAGTGCACCTCGGTCCACCAAACTACCAAACTGAGCGTGCCTCGGGTTGCGCTGCTCAGGGTTCACCACCCTGCGCCACCCTGCGCCGCGCCGGGAAACTAGAGGCCTTGGACAACATCAACAAACATATTACCCAGAAATCATCATTACATATCTGCCAAAAGTATTAAAGACGGTATTAATCATTTAATTGAATAGTTTCTAAAGTTTATCAATAGATTTTTTACAGCTTCTATAGAAAAAACATAGAATTTTGTTTTTCATAGCTACTGACTATTTTAAAATAATAAAAACTAGTCCATACCCACTGAGTGCACAGTTGCCCACGTACAGTTTCACATGGTGTGTGTTTGGGATACAGGTCATAGGAAATAGTCAACTGAACCCATTAAGAAGAGCAATGTATTCAGACAGAGTTTTTGTGAATTTGATCGTACAATTGCGTTATTGAAAGTACAGTAGTACCATTGCCAATAGTGGGATAGTTAGTGGGCTAAAACTGTACATTAGTAGTTGAGGTAGCACGTTGAAAGGCAGATAGTTAAAGTGTTTATATGTTGTATTGACTTAAAAGTGGGCGCACTGGTAGAATGACCTGACTGACTGACTGACTGACTGACTGACAGAATGACACACTGACAGTTTCCATGATTATGTACAGCATACCATACCATGACTTAGTCATACCAAACATTAGAAAAAAAACAAAAAAACATTGGTCCACAGGGGGAGCCACAGCGATCGGTCGCATTTGAGCCATTTTGAAGCATTTTTCTGTTGTTATAGCGCCACCCAGTTGCCAATTAGAGTTAAATTTCTCCAGTCACCTTGAGACGTCCTGTTCTACATATCTACCAAGTTTAGTAAAAATCCATATGGCGGTTAGGCCTAGATAAGAAATGAGCTCTCTAGCGCCCCCATTTTGTTTGATGGGGTCAATAATGGAGGGGTCCCCTCAGATTATGTGTGGTCATATGCCTACAAAGTTGCGTGGTGATTGGTGAAACACTTGAGATGTTATACACCTTTATGTGATGAGCCACGCCCTCCGCAATATTCATTGCCTTATAGAAGCTCAGTTTTAGTAAGTTTTCCAACTTTTGCCAAGAGGGAACTTTAGATATTGGTCCCTAGATTATGTTCATCCAGTTTCATGCAGATCGCTCAAACTTCCTAGGAAGAGATCTATTTGAAGTGTTTTTCAAAAAATTCTAAATGACGGAAAATCTATATAAGCGGAAGTTATGGGTTCTTGAGGCAAATTTGTTCCTCATGAGGAGAGGCATCTCTGTGCAAAGTTTCATGTCTCTACGACATACGGGGCATGAGATATGCCCATTCAAAGTTTGCCATTTCAATCGGTTGCTATAGCGCCCCCCTTTGGCCAATTGATGTAATATTGCTTCATTGGCATCCTCCCATGACCCTCTACCACTGTGCCAAATTTCACATGGATGGACCAAGTCAGTGAGGAGAAACACGTGGAACAGACACACCCACAGACAGACAGAGTTTTCGTCATTATATAGTAAGATAACAATGTAAACCAAGACACTGGGTTTGCCTTTTCAAGGACATATATAGCAAATGGCACCATCTTTAAATTAGGAACACTCTTTTTTATCATTCCTCTTTGAACACAGTATATATTCAAGGTGGCAATCTGAATCACTTGCAAAAGGCATGCTCTCTCAGTGGGCCCCTCCACTCCAGGGCCCCCAGTGCAACCGCACTGCGCTGTCTATATTTTTACCCCCCTAACAGAATAGTTGATTTATAGTTACAGAATATGCATCATCATTTTGTTACAGATGCTACTGACTATTTTACAAATAAAGAAAAAATAAACATGACAGAGATGGTTTTGCCTTTTTGGCACATATAGCAAATGACACTGTTTTTAATTTAATGAGAGTTTGTCTTTGAACACTTATATTTTCGAGGTGGCAGTCACTTTCCCCACCCAACACATTGTTGGAGGGTCCACTCTCTCCATGGGCCTCCCACCTCACAGGCCCTAGTGCAACTGCACTGCCTGAACTGTTTATATTTATGCCCCTGATTTTAATTCCATTCCTGTCTCCAGAGCTTACGTTTATATACAACTAATTTGAAACAGCAGATATGTTTTGATGGGAACAAATGACGAGCAATTAACATAGTGAGGCAATGTTGCTAATGAAGCCTACTGCCAAGTCACAAAAATGACTACAGCATCAATGTCTTATTGCCTGTTTTATTAACATTTAACTTAAGTCATGATCTTTCCCTAACCTTCCTGGAACCTTGGGAGGGAACCAGCCTGTCCTCAACAAAGGGCGTTGTGCAATGTACAACAGAATTCAATTCAATTCAGTTCAATTCAATTTTATTTACAAAACCCAGTATCACAAATTACAGTTTGTCTCAGAGGACTTTACAGCATACAACATCCCTCTGTCCTTTGGACCTTCACAGCAGATAAGGAAAAACTCCCCAAAAAAAACCTTTAAGAGAGAAAAAATGGTAGAAACCTCAGGAAGAGCAACTGAGGAGGGATCCCTCTTCCAGGACGGACAGACGTGCAATAGATGACGTACAGAACAGATCAACATAATAAATGTACAATTATCCATATGACAAAATGATGATTGAAACAGAGAGACTTTTATATTTCATTAAAATCTGGACAAAATTTTTGACAATGTAATTTTACCAAAAGCATTATGTGGAAGTGAGATCTTGGGCCCACTTAGTGGATTGGAGCATTACTCATGGGACAAACAACCCTAAGAGGCTGAGAGGCAGAACGGGTCATCCATCAACCAGAAGATTAACGGTTCAACCCCTGGCTCCTCCAGTCCGCATGTCGATGGTGAATTACCTTTCACCACATAAATAATTTAACTCACCTCAGCCTAACACACACTTCTCTACTAAGCATCCAGCAGTGATGAGCATAAATATTGAGATTCTAATTAACTGGAGACAAAACTTCTTTTTCTCGACTACACCTAGATCATTAACTCATGGCTGTAAAATGACTCATTGCAATCGGCTGAGAAAAATAAATATTATAATGCTTTTTTTTTGTGGCGCTCACACTGACACCATTACTGTCCCTTTCTGCCACCAGTTTGACTCCACCCACAAAATACATATCACTGTTGACAAATTCAAAAAGGTATATTTAACCTGACTTCTCGTAAAAAAAAGCACACCCACTTCTGTTTTTCCACCTGAATACTCATACAGAGACAGATCATTTTGTTGGTTAAACAGATACATATAGAGATAGTGACGTCCCTGTATACCTCTACTCCACGTTACTGTAGAACATTATATGTCATTATAACTGCTTTCCAATCCTGGTAAGCAGTAGGCATGCTCATTTTAAATGGATATCTGCATGTGTCAGATAATCTCTCATGGTTCCTTCTGAACAGCAGCATGGACACATTGTATGTGAGTGAACTCAGCTGCACAATAAGTATTTTGGGACTATTTTCAGCCTGCCAGTGTTTTTGTCTGGGCTGCCCCAGGCCTGCAGAGGCAGAATAGTGCTACATACATCACCAAGGTGGTCTGGAGAGATTAGCACCCCTTATTCCACTTTAACTCTCAGCACTATGCCCTGGGGGACGCTGGGACATGCAGGTTTTGATAAAGAATTTGACTTACCAAGCACAAGAAAATTGTTTTGTCATATAAATAACCAATGCTGTGCTGTTTGAATGCTGTGATGTTTTAAACATCATTTGTCCCTCCCTCTTTTGCCTGCCTCTCTCTGTGTTTGTAGGAAGTTGTGAACATGCCTTTTACTGCATACATCATCATCACTGCCACATGATGTGACTTGGATTTGATCAACTGAATTTTTTTATTAATAGATGGAGCACCTTATATTGTATTATTATTATTATTATTATTATTATTGTATAATAACTGCACATAATGTAATCATTTAAATGTAGTAAGAGCTCATAATGTAATAATTACCACATAATGTAAGAAAACCATGAGCACATAAATTTTTTGAATAACGTAATAAATTATTACATTATGAGAAAATTATTACATTATAAACTAAACAAAAACAAATGTTGAATAATGTAATAAATTTAGCCCACATTCTAATCATTTTAAGAAGAATACTCTCCTTGTCTTCATTAAGCATAGGGATACCATGATACATTTAAAGTCTCTCATTTAAAGCAACTGGGTTTTGTCTGTTTGGTCTACAGAACATTTTTATCAGTCACCTCAAAACTGATGAAGCCTTTTGGATGTGTAATGCAGCCCCTCAGCAGCTGATGACAAACCTAACTTGCTTAATTTAAAGTCTTTTAACACTGACAGCTAGTAAGATAAACCGTGTTTTTGTGTGAAAGGTTAGTGATTTTAAGTAATAAAACTTTTTGTCAGAAAGGCGAATGCATTTATCAGTGCTTGTTAAACTGTATTTCTGTCAGACAGGGGCATTTACTACTTGTAGCTAATAATATAAACTATATTTCTCTCCTGGTCGACTGGTCGATTATTTGGTCGATATGCTCTTGTCCAACCAAATTCTCATTGGTCGAATAATCGCTGAGTTACTTTCATAAGGAGAAAAGTGCATCAATAGCTTTCCAGGATTAATCCATTAATTCCTGCAGCGGGAGGGACAAGCTAAGTTACCTGTGAAAATGGGGGTGTTTTCAAAACACAGATTGCCTTAAATTAGGGACACTGTGTGCTGAATTTATTACACTGTTCAAAAATTGTTTTTGCTTAGTTTATAATGAATTAATTTTCTCATAATGTAATTATTTATGACATTATTCACAAAACTGTTCCTTTATGTTGTAATGGTTGTCTTACATTATGTGCTGATTATTATATTGTGAATTTTCATTAAATTTAAAATCATTACATTATGCACAGTTATTGCATTATCTGCAGGTATTACATGGCAACTGGACACTAACAAATATGATAGCCTACATATGTTGTGAGATGGCTGGCATTAAACAGCTCTCAGAATGCACGTGGTCTGAGGCTTAACTTGGAAATCTGCTCTTTGCCCAACATTCATCAAGACAATCCCATCTCTTCTATTGCCAGATAGTTTATATCATACACAAAGGGATAAAGAATAAGAACATCAGAATAAAAACACACAGTTGTGAAATGGACCAAGATGACTGCAGAAAGCTGTCACAATAACAGATGTTCTAATGGTGCTAGAGCACATGTAAGGTGGTTAAATGAAAACGTAAAAAAGTGTAAGAAATAATGAATAATATGGACAGTATAAAATACAAATTGAAGATAAATATATGAACAAATACAAATGCAAGCTGTGCATACAGTTAACATAACCAGTAACTGATGACCATTTCAGCAGCCTATTGACAGAGATAGTCAGTTTGGGAAACAATAGGGAACAATATCAGTGTCCCCGACAAAGAGTGTACTAGAAATTTACTTCATCAACTTACTTTGGCATTGTACCTTCTTTCTGGATCCTGTTTGCTCAGTCAGAGTGAGTTTGCTTTGCTGCCATACTGAACTGAACATATGGTCAAGCAAGTAAATGCATCTTGAGTTTTTTCCCCAACTGCTGTTTCCAAGGTCATTAATGAACATTTAAGCTCATCCAAAATGTTAACGAGTCCTGAAGCATGCTTCATATAAGAGATGCCAGAATTGAATCAAAGCACAATGAAATAACTACATAAGAAATGAATCATGCTGTGCTTGCAGGGTTTTGAAAATATTCCCAAAATATTAAAAATACAAGTAACTAGATTAACTGCCCCATGGTTGTATGCCTCCGTGCACCAGTCAAGTTTTTCTGAAAGTTTACATCCATGTCTGTGAAAACATGGATGCTTCACAAACATCCTGTATACACACAAAATAAATTGATAATAAAAAGGCAAATATATTCCTCTGTCATAATTTCCCATCAATAACAATAATAATGATAATAATAATAATAATAAAAACATGATAGTTCGGCTGTACTAGATACTTGATATATTCAGTAGATTTACTTTTTCACAACACTATTTGACAACTCTACAACCGGAAGATCTATCTTCCCAAATTTCTAGAGTACTAGCTAAAATATCTGAAATTAACATCCTTACTTTTTCTTTCTTTTTCCAACCCTATTTTACAACTCTATTTTACAACAAGCCGCAAAAAACTACTGTCCCAAAAACGCCATTTCTAGATAACCAGCTAAAATATTGAAAATTAGCCAACACCCTTACTTTTTCTTAACATAGTTCGTCTTGGTGCAGTGTAATTACTACTTTGGCTTTACTTGATATTAGATTTATTCAGTAGATATATCTTTTTACAAACCTATTTCGAACCGTACAACTATGTTGCTGATATGTATCAAACTGCATGGTGCGGTCCCAGGGAATTGTAGTTTTTTAAAAATCTAAGTGTTTTTCCCAGATGTGGAAGTTGTAAATACTGAATTGAGAGTACACTGTGGATTTTAAGGGGATGGTAAACACATTTGTGAAATCAGATTTTAAATACCTAATTTCTAAATGGGTGAAAATTAATTTTATCCATATTTTACCCATATCTGACAGCACCCTCAGTTGTTGACTACACTCACATGATAGCTGAGGTCAAGAGCTCTCTATAACAGTTGGTCCCATGTCTGTACCCCCTTTAGTTGCTGAGTTATGAGCCCTCAAACATGCACTGAGGTCAAGGTTCAAAGGTCAATGGCTGAAAGCAGGAGCCATGTAGAATCTTCATACTGGCATATGTTACTCTCCAGGTTGAGACCTTTCCAATGATGTATTTGGTTTAGCTCTATGACAAAGGTTAGATTTTTTCATTTTTGGACACAAGCCATGCCAGGTGTAGTTTCAGAGAGCACTTTGAAGGCCCCGTGTATAAAATGAGTTTTTTGATTGTTTCTTTGCTTGTTTTTTTCTTTTTTACTGGTTCTTCCATGCTCAGCCTTATTTTTTTCTTCTTATTTACCTTTTCTTTTCTTTTTCTTCTTTTTTTAATCACATCAGGATGGGGGTGGGGGAGGTGTGGGGGTCTGTTGGGGATGGGGGGCTCTGCTTTTAACATGTAAAGCACTTGGTGTTACATTTTATTGTATGATAAGTGCTCTATAAATAAAGATTGATTGATTGATAACAGTCCGGAAATCCCGTCTTCATCCTGTTTATATTGCCATTGAACAAGATTTGATGACCACACACACACACACACACACACACACACACACACACACACACACTTTTCTTAACAGAGGTAGTGGCGTTTGGATTTGGGTTACGGCAGACGGATGGCAATCTGAAATGGAATGAAGCCCACAGACGGCCGACAGCAGCTACAAAACAGTAGTTGAACGCGCCACCTCCGCCCACAGCACAATGCTCTTAAAGCCCCACGCTATCAAAAGCTGGCAAAATACATTTATTTTATTTTATGGTCTTATCATACTACCTGTCATATTGTTGAGTTATCAAGGACACTTCCGTGTTTTTGTGTGTGTACAGAAATGTTAAAGATATCACTGAGGAAAACAAGGTTGACGTGACGTTGTTGAATCAGGGAATCCGTGTGTCCACCACGGGAGAGGATCCTAATTGACTTTACATTGGCATTGTTTTCGTGGTGGCAGCACGTAATTTCAACCCATTACGTGCTGCCACCACGGAATGCGGTGTTAAGAGGTCGTGGTCATTTCACGTATTTCTGTGAGATCAAGTTGAGGAAATCCAATGGGAACTGGACAGCGCTGTGAGAAATTAAAAGGTTTTCCAGGTTGTATGCCAACGGATGGCAGAGCATGGTTTCCAATGGACGGCCGAACAATGTTGCAACAAAATAAAAAAACTCAAAAGTGAATACAGGAGGATTAAGGACCAAAATGGCCAGAGTGGCGTAAGCAGAAGGAGCTGGCGTTGGTTTGACGCAATGGACGCAATATATGGACACAGGCCGACGAGCGTCGGAAGAGAGGTGGGCATCGACTCAGCAATAGCGTTGCTAGAGTCCCTACTGGAGGCCAACAGTGAGTATTGTTGCATTAAGCTAATGTGTAAGCCCTGTACTCCGCTTGCAATCTGAGTTCACTTTAAGCCTTTACTGTTACTACTGTTACAGTGTACTCTGGAAACCTGTTTGGAATCTTTACTGTTTTGGCTTGCGTGCTAACCAGTTCTGCCCACTACAGACTTATTGTTAGCCCCCAGCTAGCTAACTAGCGACCCACTGTGTGTGGCTGTTTACGTTGTAGCCTACTTTGTGTTTGCTATTTCATATAGTATAAAAGTGTTGCATTCTACTTATGTCTACTTAGGTTGTAAAAGTGGATGTAGTTAACTCATGATTTGTGTGACGTTTCTGCTTAAGATGCAACGTTCTCAAACAAGAATGATGCAGGCCCCTGTTTTGAGGACTCCGCCACCACTCCTTCCAGCAAAGATAGCTCACAGGCGCCACCTCTTTGACAACGGCACGATCACTACTGTCTGCCACAGCACCGTCCACCTCCACAGACACCGGCTTCCCTATAATGCTGCGACGTCCAGGTAAGAAATAAAACATTAGCCTTGGCAAAACGCTTACAATCAGTCCCCAAAACTGTGGAGAAAGATGTGGTCAGATCCTGTACCTAATAACCACACTATCAAATTGCCTTACCACATTTGGAATCTTACTTAAGTAAATTTATGTAATATCTGAAAGTTGTATTAGTGATATGAAAAGATAAAGTGCTCAATGTACAGAAAAAAGGCCCCTGTCACTACTGTTACTGATGATGGTTTTTCGATATGCTGCTGCCACAGGAACATGTAGCAGCATTTTACTGCTTTAAATGTTTAAGGCTGTGCTCATTTTAACTAGGGTGACTATATTTTGATTTTCAAAATAGAGGACACTCGGCCCGGCCACGAGATAGCCTACTTAAATGATACTCGCAGTTTACTCAAAGATGCCTTACAATTTTAATAGCCTATATTTAAAATGTATATGTATGGATAGAATATTCAGTTATATTACAAAATAATATCTCTCAAAGACAGAAATTCAGATAGGCCCCTATAGATAGGGGACACATACACACTCTAGTGTGTGTCCCCTATAGATAGGGGACACACACTAGAGTGTGGCTACCCGATCCGAGTCCGATGGGTCCCGACAGGTCGGGCCGGGTTTGGTCAAAAATGTAGAAATTTTATTTGGGCTCAGGTCGGATTCGGTCAGCTTTCAGTGAAAATGTAGTGTAAAAATAAATAAAATCCTATTGTCTGTCCTATTTATTGCTTGGGCCCTGTTATTTACGTGACAACACCTGAACAGAACACACACACTGGCTGTTTGTTTCTACCTCTCCCCTCGCTGGAAGTCTCGGACCTCCAGCCGCCCGCCTCCGCCTTGATTAAACGCTGAAAATAAAATAAAAGAGGGAGACAGGTTTTTCCTATTTTATCTTATTTTGTTATATTTCTCCCTCTCCTCTCGCTAGAAGCGTCGGACATCCCACCTCCCGCTCCCGTCTCAAACACGGAGGTCTCCCTCTCCGCAGGGCACCCACGGCGCACGCCCGGCCTGTTAAATAGCTTGTAACATAACAACAGTGTGACACAGTGCTTTAGTCATTAAATAATGTCGGGCTGGGTTCGGGTTTGGACAGAGATATGCGGCCCATGCCGCACTCTAACACACACACACACACACACACACACACACACGGAAAACCATTACATTATCATCAATTTATAAAAAACCCCCGGACACCCCGGATGGGACGTGAAAAGAGGACATGTCCGGGCAAAAGAGGACGTTTGGTCAGCCTATTTTAACTCCACTATATACAGTTGGATAGTTTGAGCTGCAGCAATGCATCAAATACAACACATTTAACAAACATTGGACATGCAGGATTTAAAAATGTAATCCTCAAAATGACTCATAACTACAGCTGCCAACATATGTAAAGAAATGCTTTGCTCAAAATATCCCATTCCTGTTTGCTTTTTCACCTAGGCAAGGGGAGACGGTACCAGGACGACATGTTGACTGTCCTGAGGGACATGCTTGCTTCTGACCAGATGCAGATGGAGAGACAGCTGGAGCAAAGGCAGCACTGGGACCAGCACCTCCTGATGCAGCTGGAGGACGCCAGGGATGCGAGGCACCAGGAAGCAGAGCTGGCCAGAGGACAGCACCAGGAGCAAGTGTTCCTTAGCACACTGGGCCAGCTCGTACAAGCGATGAGTGGCTGGCGCGTGACCCAGGGCCCTCAACAAAGTGATAACTTGGGCATTATTGGATGTTGTCGCAAGAGCTGACACAGCCTATTGGTTGTTGTTTTTTGCACGTCATGTATATAGTTTTCATCTTTGCACAGATTTGTATTTGCATGTTGTCTGCTTTTAATACTTTGCTTTGTATTTGCACAGCTTTTTTATATAAAGTATGTTTTGTTATACCACGTACATTTATGTTCTATTCTATAACTCTGGCACCTTGCTTTTGTTGTATTTATGTTAAAATAAATGAGTGAGGTTGGTGGATGTTAAAAGGGGATGCTACATTTCTCAGGTAAATGTGACTTTTTGCTATGCTTTGGCACAGCGTATTAGATACAAGATTAATTAATCAGCCATACAACCAAAAAGTTTTACTTTTTTTTCTTATTCAGGACAAAAAACTTAAGTGTTGGGTGGCAAATTAAATTGAAACTCTAGGGTGGAATTTTTCAAACTCTGTCCTCTGCCTATATATGTAGACTTTGTGTCCCGTATAACCTGGCTGAGCAAATAAAACAACTCTTTGTGAAAGTACAATTCCAAAACCCCAGCATTTATGCAAATTTTTTAAAAACAACCCAGGAAGTCAGCGTTTGAAAAGGTTTTATTGTTGTCATTACACTGGCAATGTTTTGCAAAAGTTTCAAACAAAATTAGCTGCTCAAGTGGCGCATCAGGCCCTCTAGTACATCCCTCCCCTCCTCCTCAGCACCCTGAGCCAGTGCAACCATCGGTTCTGCTGCAGCTGCTGCTACTGATGTGTCCCATTCATTCTGGTAGTCCTCTCCGTGGCTTTCACAAAGGTTATGCAGAGCACAACAAGTCAGCACCATTTGTTTAATCGGGCAGATATTGCTGTCATTCCTCTTCATAAGGCACCACCACCTACCTTTCAGTCTGCCAAAGGCATTTTCAACCATATGTATTGTTTATACAAGACAGCAGTGGAAAAGGACATGTTTAGATCCTTTACTTAAGTAGAACACTAGGATTACACAAAATTCTCCAGTATCCTGGTCCTGCATTGAAAATGCTTCATCACCAGTTACTTAAATAGAAATTTAACTTATTCACCCACTAGAGGAGAAATTTGGGTGTTACAGCAGCACAACTACATATAACTACAGATCAGTAGAGAAACTTATGGAGGAAAAACACAGAAGAATGTGTATAAAGTAAGTGTAGGACAATATACGCAGTACGAGAGTGACTGCACACAAAATGCTCAAACAATGGTTTATAACCAAACATAATGGTGTTTTTTAGAGAGTATTTATATTATATATTAATCTGCTGGCTATTTTCTTCGTTATTGTATTGATCGTTGGGTTTGTAAAAAAAAGAAACCAGAGAATAGTGAGATATGCCCGCTCAATAACCCACTCACTAGCAAGAAGATGGTTAATGTTACAATAGTATAACACACAATGGATTATGCTCATTTTAACAAACTAATATTACTTTTATACTGGTCGGCTGCCTGTTTCATATCAAGCTAACATGTGCATGACAGTACACTAAACCCTTGTAATGAGGGATAACAATAACATTAGCCAATGTTAACTTACCCTCTTGCGCCATTGTCTTGCCAACAGGAGATTCTCTGAGCTCTGTAGTAGCATTTCCCAAACTTTCCTGTAGTATTTCTCTTTGCTGCCTGCATCCTTTTCTCAAACAAAGCTTGTCTCTGTTTTGTGATGAACAGCCACATAAGGAGCAGAAAGACTACGAACTGTTCGATGTTGTCCATTGTGCCTTCTCCTGAATCCTGTCGCGTTATATGATGTCATGTAATTAAGTGGTTGACGCGGCTACGTCCTGCCGGTAAAAACCTAAATGTAAGGGTACTGTTTGCAGTGGAAACGTTCAGGTCTAGGTACCGTATCTGAAGGGATACTTTTCTGGTTCCAGGTACCTTATCCATACCATACCATACTGCTCGGTGGAAATGGGGCTTAAGTGACCTGACACTAGGGTTGGGAATCTCTCTGTGATAGACGATTCGATACGTATCTAGATACACGGGTTACGGTATGATTCAAAAACGATATATTTTTAATACAGAACGATTCGATACGATTCGATACAGTGTAGGAACGATACGATTCGATACGATTCTATGGTTAACATTTGTTGATGTAGACATTAATCATATATTATAAAATAAAGAAGCCAATTCTATAAAAGTAACATTCTTACAGTATTTTCAGATTTGTAAAAGACCACATCCCCAAGCATTGTTGCTGTATGGCACTGGCAAAAATAAAATAAAAAGACAAACAACAAAATCACATGTCAAATGTATTTATTTTTAGACATGGACAAAAAAAGGCTCGTTGAATGAACATCATTTTGCTGGATGGGATCAATATAAAAATGAGAAGAAGTTTTAAACTTTAAGTGAAGTGAACTTTAAGTAAAATTTAAGTGTTTTAAACCTACTTGTTGTGTTGTTTTTATGGTATTGTCTGTGTTTTTGTATGTATCTTATATGGACTTGAGTCTGGAATAAAGTTTATCATAACGCTGTACAATATAAACATAAAGCAGAATAAAATAATAACATGCAATGTAGGGGCAGAATCTGACATCTCCTGTTAATAGTTGACGTCATGGACTGTGATGACTAGCAGCTTATCACTGACAGCATGTCAGACTATTTCTCTGTGTTTTCTACACTGTGTTTGTCATTTATAAAAAGATAAATCACTTTTCTATAATACATCACTGATATTTCAATGGAATAAATTACTTATTGACTTATTCATACTTCAAAAACAGCATCAATAAGTGATTTACATAGGGGGGATCAAAATAAAATAAATAAATAAAATCAAAATCAACCAGCCACCCTCCTCCCCTGACAAGTAAAGAACAGTCCCTAAAGTGCGGTGAGGTTTATGGAAATGTGAACTGCTCGTTTCTCCTCTGACACGTCACATACCTGTGTGCTGCCAGGGCTTGGCTGGTATTTCTGGGCAGTCATGACACTGAAGAAGACTTCTTGGACCTGGAGCCGGGCTTGTCGGTCGCCGGCAAGCCGTTATCATGCGCCGCCGTATTTGACAGGAATACGTATTTCTGTCTGTGTCTGTGACCCCGCGTTCAACCCACAACCGACAGGATTCGCCTTTAGTTTCTGCTGCGGCTTGGCTGCTGCCTGGTTTATCCAACCAGCATTAGCTTCTGTTCTTCATCTCCACCGGTCAAGCTGGCGCTGATGTTTACATCCATTATTGTTGTCTGCTACGGAGCAGGCATTACTGCTACGTCGGCTCTCGCGTTGTTTTCAAGATGCAAACTGCCAGTCAACCGATTGCTAGTCTCGCGATACCTGAATCCATGACTCTACAGTCGATTCATCTAAGGATTCATGGCTGATTCGTATCGATTGAGAGGGCTGCTACCAACGTAGCCATATCTCTCGCTTGTCAAACCGGATATTTTTTAATTTTAATTTAATTTAATTTTATATACTTTATTAATCCCCGAGGGGAAATTCAATTTTTCACTCTGTTGTCAATTACACACAGGTCCGAACACACACATGCACAAACTGGACCTATACATGCACTGAGTGGAGAGATGTCAGAGTGGGCTGCCCATGACAGGCGCTCCGAGCGGTTGGGGGGTTCGGTACCTTGCTCAGGGGCACCTCGGCAGTGCCCAGGAGGTGAACTGGCACCTCTCCAGCTACCAGTCCACGCACCATACTTTTGGTCCGGACGGGGACTTGAACAGGCGACCCTCCGGTTCCCAACCCAAGTACATTATGACATTGCTTCAAATTTATGAACACTTCAGTTTGTGCCAGAGTGCGACGGCACTCGGAATGAGCACTAGCTAATGTCTGGGGAGAATTGTTTTGCCTCCAGCTAAGCCAGCCCACCAAAAACCGCCATACTGTTTACTAACAATAAAAGGGTCTATTCGTGTGACCCAGATTTAAAAATGGCAGCCCACAAAATCACACATTGCTCAACTGACAAAGTACAGACATTTCTCTGTTTGGTTCCCAGTAAAAGGATCCTGGATGGAGCACCGTGTGCTGTGTCATTTTGAAGATGATGTCAGGGCAGTTTCAGTGGCTAAGACTCCAGCCTTTGCTCATAGGGTACTGCCTGCAGTGGAAAACTAAACTGAGGAAAGCACATGGTCAAGTAGAGTTGAGTTGAACTGCACCATGCAGTGGGAATGAGGCATTCGTTTCTGTATGTTTATTAACCATGGCTGTTCCATCGGTGTGTGAGTGTGTTAAAAACTGAGTAGCACTTTGAGCGATCAGATGACTAGAAAAGCCCTATACAAGTGCATGTCCATTATTACACTCAGTTTCAATGGACTGACACACAGTTTGATCAATAATGTTTAGTATTACTGATATCAGTAGATGCCCAGGAAAAAAACAGTAATTCAATCAGCATTTTTTCTTTCTTATTTCTTTCTCAGTCTTTTATTCATTGCATCATTGCTTATTCACTGTATAAAACATGTTGACATGAAGTAATGCCAAATTGTCCCCTCCATGTGTATTTCTAGGCAGTCGGATGGATGAAGTGTCGGATGTGGAGTCAGAGCCTGACCTCCCCCTGAAGAGGAAGCAGCGCAGGAGTCGGACCACATTCACTGCGGAGCAACTTGAGGAGCTAGAGAAGGCTTTCGAAAGAACCCACTATCCTGATATCTACACCAGGGAGGAGCTGGCCCAGAGGACAAAACTCACTGAGGCCAGGGTGCAGGTAATACACTTAAAACTATCCATCCCTAACCATGATAGCGTGTGTTGCTCAAAACAAAACGTTTAACTCTAAAATTCCATAGCTGAGTCTATTTCCAGAAACAGTATCCTCATCAGTCTCTGTCCTGTCCAACCCAGTCTCACTCCAGTGTTGTCGAAGTCCATTGCTTGGTCAGTGACTTTCAGCGTGAGACACTGACAAAAAAAAGCTGTTCTTTCACATTGGCATGACAGGCAGTCGGTTGCTTCAGGGGGGAAACCAAGCGAAGAACATTGAAATCCAGGGTGGCAGTCCAACTAGGGCAGGCGGGAGGTGTGGTGGATTAGTCCAACAACCACCAATTTTCACCCAGGAGGCCGGTGTTCACGTCCCATGTGACTGTAAATCCAAACCCTGCTCTTTTTTCCTAAACCCAACCACGTGTGTGTTGGCTCAACATAACCACGTGCAGTTGTTGTTGAAGGACAAAAATGTCAATTTGTTGTACCAACATGGTGTGTTTATTTTGAAAGAGACTGTATGCAAACTGTACATTTCCTGTGAAAACAGAGGTGTATTTTGAAAAACAGACAATGCATGTGACAGGTTGAAGTTGACATGGCATCCCAGAAAGTCAACAACCAACACACCCAGGGTACCATGCATGTCGTATCTAAACTTGGAAGGTCCATGACCAAACGTTGATATGTGATGAGGTCAGAGTAAGAGTGAGTGTTGTCCTGTCAGATTTTTTTGTCTTACACAGTTGGGGCCACAGATCCATTTGGAGAATATTTTGAGCTATTGTACTGCATGCTGAGCAAGGTGCTGACAGTAAACAGCCACATGGTTTACTCTTCATTTTTATTTTCAAGTGTTCAGATATTAGAAGATGCACTGATCTTCATTTTGACTTTCCCTTTTGCTCTGTCTGAAAACACTCCTTTTCAAGCTGTGTTGTTAACCTTTATGATGAGATTGATTTGTATTTGTATTCTACAAGATGTCACATTATGGTGATATCAAATTCCATATTTAACCACAGAGTTCAACTATTATTCACACATATATATGAACTGTAATGCTTGAGAGTCTGCCAGCTGTTCACATCTCAGCTAAGGAACCTGTCTTTGGTCTTTGTTAGGTTTTGGCAGCTTCACAGTGTTCCAGCAGTGCTCGAGAAAATACTGTTGAGCTCCAACAACAGCTGTTAGGTGTTCAGCAGTGGGGTGGGGTCTGCATTCCTCATGCATGTCTCACTCTCTAAAATCTTGGCTGGAATCTTTATTTCCCACCACTTTCAAGCCCACCATTCATTGTAATATGCCCAGCAGATCACAGAAGGGTCTAGGCTGTATCACGGTGGCTTTTATCTACAACAGAAACGTGGATCAGTCAACATCCAGGAAAACTGAGAGTACAAAAACAGCATTGCACAGAAACCTGTCCACTCTCACTTTGCTGTCACTTAGCTCTTATACCTTCAGACCTCAGAATGCTCTCTGTACCTCTGCCTCCTAAATTCACTGAGAGGATTTAGCCAGAGTTTCAACAAATACCAGCTGACAGAACAATCTCAATAATGTCTATTTTCTCAGTTGTTTTGGAGCTTTTGACTGCATCATATGGTCAACCTCCATGTTGACTTGTCAGCTGTCAAGTGTCAGAATGAACTGTCATTGCTTAGAAGTTTAAACATTTATGGTTCCATGGCAGCTGAGCAAAGTCAATCTGCTGATGAGGACCAATTTGGTGGAAATCTTCAGAGGAAACTAGCTTGTGGACCTTGAGCTGCGACCAGTGTTGTCAACTGCTGTTTTCAAAGTCAAATAATGAACAGTCAACATGTTCAATTTGCATATTTTTGAAGTACTGGTACTACATAGAATTAATATACAGATGGTTGATAAAAGGAAAGAAAAAGTAAAGAGTAGTTAAGTAAGTAGAAGATGAACTGATTTCCAAAAGGCATTAAGTTAAAGATGAACATTTCTTCAAAATTTTAAGCAAGATTTTTTATCCTTTACAATTTCAAAATAACAAAAAAGGAGAGGACCTGAAGCAAAAGTTTGGGCACCCTGCATGGTCAGTACTTAGTACCACCACGTTTGGCAAGTATCACAGCTTCTAAACAATTTTTGTATTTAGCAAGAGTCTTTCAGTTCTTGTTTCACGGCTTTTCACCCATTCTTCCTGCAAAACGCTTCTAGCTTTGTGAGATTCTTGGGCCGTCTTGTATGCACTGCTCTTTTGAGGTCTATCCACATGATGTTTAATGGTGTTTAGGTCGGGAGGCTGTGAGGGCCATGCCAAAACCTTCAGCTTGTGCCTTTTGAGGTAGTCCATTGTGGATTTTGATTCGAGTTTGGGATAATTGTCCTCTTGTAGAAACCATCCTCTCTTCATCTTCAGCTTTTTTACAGATGGTGAAAGAATTTGCTGGAATTTAACTAAAACAATTCTTCTCTCTACCTGTGAAATGCTCCTTGTACCACTGGCTGCAACACAAGCCCAAAGCATGATCGATCCACATTTGTGTTTAACAGCTGGACAGGTGAAGAAAGAAAGGTTTTCTTATGATGACTCTTCCATGAAGGTCATAGGTGTCAGTGCACAGTAGAACAGTGCACCACCACTCCAGAGTTTGCTAAATCTTTCTGCAGGTCTTTTGCAGTCAAATGCGAGTTTTGATTTGCCTTTTTAACAATCCTACGAGCAGCTCTCTCAGAAGGTTTTCTTGGTTCTCCAAACCTCAACTTGGCCTCCACAGTTCCTGTTAACTGCCATTTCTTAATTACATTACAAACTGAGGAAATAGCTACCCGAAAACAAATTGCTATCATCTTATAGTCTTATCCTGCTTTGTGGGTATCAGTTATTTGAGTTTTCAGAGTGCTAGGCAGCTGTTTAGAGGAGCCCATGGCTGGCGATTGATGGGACAAGGTCTCATGAGTCAGAATATTTATAAAGCTTTGAAATTTGCATCACCTGGCCTTTCCTAACGATGATTGTGGACAAGCCATAGCCCTAACAAGCTGATCAAGGTCTGAGACCCTGGTTAACGTTGTCTGAGAGCTTTAATGTCTTGGGGTGTCCAAAATTTTGCATGGTGCTCCTTTCCTTTTATTCACTCAAAAATTGTACAAAAGACGGAGACTCTTGAGCATGAGTAGGGAGTAGACGTGCCTTCCACAGCTCCTGCAGAAATCAAATTTATACATTTTGGACCTCGTAACTGTTCCAACTTCGTTAGAAATGCACACTAAGTGACTTTAATACCCTATGAATGGATAAATGCCTCCAAAACCAGCCAAAGAGCGGAGAGAGAGAGAGCCAGAACACGACACAACTCGGACTCCTCGGCTAGCATTAGCTCAGAAGCAGATGCTAATGCTAACAACATGGAAATGCTAGCGAATGCAGTTACAGCTGTGCAAGCCTCTATATACTCGTTTCGTAAGGAGAACCAGGCGTCTATTGCTTCTCTACATTTGATTCTGAGTGTGTATGGCCAACGAATTACTGATGTGGAGGACGGACTGAATGAGTTTGACAAGAGACTGAGCAGCGTGGAAGCTTCGCAAACTTTGCTGGCAAAGGAGAACAGTGCTCTGAGGGAGAAGGTGGTGTACCTGGAAAACTACACCAGGCGGCACATATTCGCATGGTGGGGATACCAGAAAATGTGGAGGGCCCGCGACCAACAGATTTCATTGCCAAACTACTCATTGAAGTGCTCGGGGAAGACTATTTTGAGAAGCCACCATCAGTGGATAGAGCCCACAGAAGTTTGGCCCCAAAACCAGCAGATGGCGACAACAGACCGCGGCCATTCATTGTCAAGCTCTACCACTTTCAAACCAAAGAATTGATCCTACGCCTCGCCAGACAGAAGGGCCTGCTCTCCTACAACGGATCAAGATTCCACATCTTTCCTGACTACAGCCCGAATGTCAACAAATGACGCGCAGCCTTCTCCGAGTCCAAAAAGAAGCTTTACGCCGCGAAGATCCAGTTCGGCCTCTACTACCCAGCCACTCTGCAGTTCATGCACAATGGGAAACGCATGAAGTTAACTGACCCTGTGGAAGCGCTGACCTACGTGAATAACAATATTACTGTTGCTGACGGACGCCCCGCTTTACACACTACAGACAGTGGTGATTGAGGTAATGAGCGGGTCAATGATGCCAGTAGACACTTAGAAGAGATGGTGATATCATTAGAGATATGGTTATTCTGTCATATTTTGTGACAGTATTTTTTTATTTTAATTTATTATTTAATTACTATTATTTATGTCGCTGTAAACGTTTTGTGTGTGAATGTGTGTGTACATATCACATGCAACGCTACATATGTACAACCTCCTAAGTTTATTTATGATCACCACCGGTCTCATTACATTGACTTTCTACAGCCTATGGGTATCATGGTCTCAATAATGTAAAATGATGTCACAGGTTATTTACTAGGGTTGGGAACGATTAACCGAAACGACCGGATATCCAGTTTGACAAGCAAGAGATATGGCTACGTTGGTAGCAGCCTTCTCAATCGATACAAATCAGCCATGAATCCTTAGATGAATCAATTGTAGAGTCATGGATTCGGGTATCGCGAGACTAGCAATCGGTTGACTGAATTAAACAGTTTGCATCTTGAAAACAACGCAAGAGCCGACGTAGCAGTAATGCCTGCTCCGTAGCAGACATTACTGACAACGATAATGGATGTAAACATCAGCGCCAGCTTGACCGGTGGAGATGAAGAACAGAAGCTAATGCTGGTTGGATAAACCAGGCAGCAGCCAAGCCGCAGCAGAAACTAAAGGTGAATCCTGCCGGTTGTGGGTTGAACGCGGGGTCACAGACACAGACAGAAATACGTATTCCTGTCAAATACGGCGGCGCATGATAACGGCTTGCCGGCGACCGACAAGCCTGGCTCCAGGTCCAAGAAGTCTTCTTCAGTGTCATGACTGCCCAGAAATACCAGCCAAGCCCTGGCAGCACACAGGTATGTGACGTGTCAAAGGTGAAACGAGCAGTTCACATTTCCACAAACCTCAGCACACTTTAGGGACTGTTCTTTACTTGTCAGAGGAGGAGGGTGGCTGGTTGATTTTGATTTTATTTATTTATTTTATTTTGATCCCCCCTATGTAAATCACTTATTGATGCTGTTTTTGAAGTATGAATAAGTCAATAATTAATTTATTCCATTGAAATATCAGTGATGTATTATAGAAAAGTGATTTATCTTTTTATAAATGACAAACACAGAGTGTAGAAAACACAGAGAAATAGTCTGACATGCTGTCAGTGATAAGCTGCTAGTCATCACAGTCCATGACGTCAACTATTAACAGGAGATGTCAGATTCTGCCCCTACATTGCATGTTATTATTTTATTCTGCTTTATGTTTATATTGTACAGCGTTATAATAAACTTTATTCCAGACTCAAGTCCATATAAGATACATACAAAAACACAGACAATACCATAAAAACAACACAACAAGTAGGTTTAAAACACTTAAATTTTACTTAAAGTTCACTTCACTTAAAGTTTAAAACTTCTTCTCATTTTTATATTGATCCCATCCAACAAAATGATGTTCATTCAGCAAGACTTTTTTTGGTCCATGTCTAAAAATAAATACATTTGACATGTGATTTTGTTTTTTGTCTTTTTATTTTATTTTTGCCAGTGCCATACAGCAACAATGCTTGGGGATGTGGTCTTTTACAAATCTGAAAATACTGTAAGAATGTTACTTTTATAGAATTGGCTTCTTTATTTTATAATGTATGATTAATGTCTACATCAACAAATGTTAACCATAGAATCGTATCGAATCGTATCGTTCCTACACTGTATCGAATCGTATCGAATCATATCGTTCCTACACTGTATCGAATCGTATCGGATCGTTCTGTATTAAAAATATATTGTATTTGAATGGTATCGTAACCCGTGTATCTAGATACGTATCGAATCGTCTATCACAGAGAGATTCCCAACCCTATTATTTACCATACTGTTGGAGAGGTTCATCAGTGGTTGAAAAAGGTATTCATCACTGCAGGTATAGCATGCAAATGCAGGTTTGCAGTAGTTTGACGTTTTCTGGGGGGGACAGCCATTTAAAGGCTTGTTTATGTGTTATATGTAGTAGTTTTGATTTGTTTTATATACAGTTTGTGCACCTATTTGTCTTTGTTACCATCTAAATGGGGTAGACACAGGTATTTTTGAATTGAGTAGTTCTGATGACACAGGATAATTCACACCTAGTCCCAGGTAGAGATGACATGAAAATCATTGAAAGGGTCTGAATCAGGCAATCAAGAGAAAAAGGGTTCTCTCTCACTTACAACATCTTGGGGTTGGAATAGCTTTCCTACAGGGAACCCACCTTCAAAATCGAGCCCAGTCCAAAATCCATAAAGACTGGGTAGGGCAAATATTACATTCACAATTTAACTGTAAAGGTAGATGAGTAGCTATACTTATTCATAAAAAAATCCCTTTCATTGTATCAGACACTGTCTTGGACCCAAATGGCAGATATGCAATGGTTGTGGGACAGCTGTTTCAACTCCGCTTAGTATTGGTCAATATTTATGGCCCGAACTTTGATGACGATCATTTTTTTTAAAAAGATGCCAAGCTCCATCCCTAATCTGGATAGTCATCACTTGATAATGTCTGGGGATTACAACCTGGTGATGGACTCTATCTGGGATCACTCCTCTCAGTCTGCACCAAGACCATCTAAATCTGTGCAAACAATCCAGTCGTTCATAGATATACATAAACTTATAGACCCATGGAGATTTAAACATCCCACCAACAGGGAGTATTCATTTTACTCTAATGTAAAGTGTTTTTTTTGGTTGACCCCTATTTGCTGAGTGTTATTACAGATTGTAAATATGACCCAATTATTATTTCTGATCATGCCCCTGTGAGTATTAAAGTAACTCTTCAGACTCAGAGGACAAAACGGACATGGCAGCTTGACACACTCCTGCTGGCTGATTCAGACTTTGTGAAGTTCATTACAGAAACTAAGTCCTTTACATATTTGGGTGTAAAAGTCACCAAATCCTATTAGAGTCTATTTAAAAGTAACCTTACTCTTCTGTTAGAACAGTGCAAACAAGATATTAAAAGATGGTCTATTTTGCCACTACCTCTAGCAAAGATTGTACCAAAGTTTATGTTTTTGTTTCAGGCAATACCTGTTTTCATACCAAAATCTTTTTTCAAGGCATTTAATCAAGTGGTTTCTTATTTTATATGGAATAATAAATC
The DNA here is from genome assembly GCF_041903045.1 of Epinephelus lanceolatus. NCBI lineage: Eukaryota > Metazoa > Chordata > Actinopteri > Perciformes > Serranidae > Epinephelus > Epinephelus lanceolatus. The sequence goes on from NC_135741.1 coordinate 47,545,664, forward strand.
AGCTCGCATATGAAAATCATTTATGGAAAGACCAAAATGTGTAGGTGGGCTTTCACTTCCAAATTTGCGCACGTATTATTGGGCTTCAAATTTTAATGCCATCTCTCTGTGGTTAAAAGACTGGAATGATAGGATCCCTGCATGGCTCAAGATTGAAAAGGTTACAAGCAGCCCACACTCATTCCCTGCCTTACTCTGTGCACCCCCACCATCGCTAGTTAATAATATTAAGGATAATATAATTGTAACTCAATCACTACGCATCGTAAAGCAGTTCAAAAGATGTCTGGGTATTCAGAGTATTTCTGTTCACTCACCAATAATACATAATCATCTTTTTCAACCATCTTTAATGGACAATGGCTTCAAAATTTGGTATGACAAGGGCTTTCGTAGTATTGAAGACCTGTATGTCAATGATACTTTTGCAAGCTTTGAACAATTATCCAGAAAATTCAGTCTGACCAATAATCATTTTTTTCTGATACTTGCAAATTAGAGATTTTACTCATAAAAAATTTGATAATTTTCCTACCCTTCCCTCTCCTTCCTGTTTGGATCCTCTATTAAGGGTGAACAGTGGGAAAGTGATTTGGGGGTCCTGCTGTCCGATGAGGAGTCCACTCTTCTTCCATATGTTCCAGACATGTTTTAATACAGTTTAACCCTTTGGGCCCTAGGCCTTTTTGGGGTATTTTTACTGCCTTTACTTTTAAGCTCATATCACAGTCATTATAAAGGCTACATACACATGCTATATCTTGAGTTTTTTTCAGGACAATCTGGGCCAACCAGATTTGCCATCATTTCATGTCCTCCTGTGTGCCTGTATTTTATATTAATTTTTATATCAATGAAAAAAACAAATCTGTGTGACTAAATTCTTAAATTTTTACATGTATCTCAGCATAGCAAGTTGGAAAAAGACATATTCTGCCAGATATGAAGAGGGGAGACTCTCTGGAATCTGGCAATATAAGAACCATGATGGTGGGACATTCTGTCACTTCACAGCTGTCCAAAACATGTGGTTTGTGCCAGGCGGACATGATTGCCAGTATTTTTTCATTATTGCAAGAAATTCCATTGACTCATTTCACAAGTCAAAAATGTGTTTTATCTGAAAGAAACATGCAATATTTACATCTAAGATAAGAGAAAAACAGTCAACCAAGTGCAATGATGTCCTCCAAGATAATATTTGTTTTTCAGTTTCAGTTATATATTGGGGGGACATTTTGGGCATTGGTGGGGGGGGCACGTGTCCCCCTCAATATATATGGTGACTACTGCCCTGTCACACATGCATAATTAGTCCTCAGTTGTCTGGTTGCGCAAAGGTGAAGTGCGCTGGTCTTGTCATACAAAGTTTGATGGAGTGTCAACTGGACAATATGGAGATATTTGCATCTTGAAAGCCGGACTACAAATGTGGATAGACAGGGAGAAACACACACAAGCCTAAAACGTGGTAAGATACGATATTCCTCACTATATGAAGTGACTGATAACAAGATCTGTATAATGGATTGTAAAGAAATTCGTCAGGTTTTTATTTTGTAGACACTGTATTTATAGCGTGATGGGTTGACAGCACAATGATGTGGGTGGTATCACTGGAAAGTGGTATCACTGGAAAGCTCTGCTCCTGCGCTTTCATGTGATATCTGTGCGAACCTGCATTCGCAAGTAATCCATCCAAGAGTAATGTGTGTGCAAAGCTGTATGAAAGCTCTGTTATACATAATTTTAGTGTAACTTTATCATTTTTTTTCGCTGTGAAAACACTGTACTACCGACAAGTGCTTGGTCTTCTTGGAAAGCTACGATTCCGCTGTTTCACATGATATGCGTGGCTTCTCGAATAACGAACGGTTGCGGAGAAAATCCATAGAGAAGAACAGGTGTGAATTTGGACGCACTATGCGTCGTTCGGGCCCATAGGGTTAAAGTGTTGCATCGGTTACACTTCTCGAAAGCTAAACTAGCAAGAATATTTCCGAATGTAGACCCATCATGCGACAGATGTAAACAGACCCCGGCTACCTCCTATCATATGTTCTGGTCTTGTCTGAAACTTGCCCCTTTCTGGTCATCCTTTTTTGAATTCATCTCTAATGCTTATGCTTATAACATTTCACCTTCTCCCTTGGTTGCTGTTTTCGGTTGGTTTTCTGAACTGACGGGATCTGTTCCCCCCGCTCATTTACAGAGGGTCATTGCCTTTTCCTCCTTGTTAGCTAGATGTTTGATTTTATTTAAATGGAAGGCTGTTGCTCCTCCATCACACCACCACTGGATTAGGGACATTATGCAGAACATAAAGCTGGAAAAGATCAGATGTACCCTCAACGGTTCCATCAACAGAGTCCACAAAACCTGGGACCCTTTAATAACTTATGTGAACAATTTACCTGGTCTGGAACTGGAACTCTGAACTTTTATACCTGCCCTTGGACTGTCCAGTAATAAGGAATATTAGGTGCACTTGTTTTTTTTTTTGTTTTTTTTTTTTTGTCTGTTATTGGGATTGTTTTTTCTATGGCTATTTGTAAGAGAGAATATGATTGTTTTATAGGATATTCAGAAAATTACAAATAAAGTGCTTAAAAAATGTACAAAACAAAAATAACACACTAATCTTACATTAATATTAAAAAGCATGTTTCATCTCTAATTTCACACCTTTTGGGACAACACAGACAACTCCGAAGTTGTCGAAACCTGGCACTCGGGCAGTAAGTTGCGGTGTCAGAAACCAACGAAAAAAGTGTCCTTTTTTTTTCTTAATTGCAAAACAATACAAAATACTAACAAGACAACAAAGACAGTGAATACAAAAGTGGATACAGATCAGACAAGAAAGGTGATTACAAAAGTGAATACAAGCCAGAAAATTAATTGATGTCGGTGGATAAGGGGATGATATTATGTTGGCAGTAGTGTGTGTGTGTGTGTGTGTCTGTGTGGCATCCTTTAATGCTAGCATGATACGCTGCAGGTTGCCAAATATTTTTTTTCCACTTCAAATAATTTCTATACACTAACAAACTGTCCTTTTTTCCAGCAGTTTTTGACAGGTTTAAGGGCTGATTTACAAGCTCACATGTACTGATAATTTTTTGAAAAGCTCAACATCTCTCTATTTATGCTCTCAAAAACTTTGACACCACAAACAACAATTCTGAGACAACTACGATCTGTACTCAAGTTCACTGTAAACTCTGACTTATCCATCTCACCGTTAGGAAACAGAAAAAAACTTGAAGTTGGTGATTAAAACTAAACTTTCATGTCAGAAAAAAGTGATCAGAGTTCAGACTGTTTACTTACAGCACAGCTTCACTCACAGGTAACTGAGCTAACTCCTACAGTACCTGCCTGTCAAATGGCATCAAACCAAAAACCTTCTCCAGTCCAGACTGAGTGGAGCCCTGCTGGGATCAGCTGTGAAGTCTGGTGGCCAGTGGCTGCTTGCTTGCTGCCATTAAGCGGCTAACAAGTGGAGCTAACTGTTAACGGTCACAGCTGCAACTAATGAAGCAAGAATTGGTGTGATAGGGGCATGTTTTCTTGTCCCAAGTCAAGATTCTGGCAGCAGAGTTTTGGATGAGCTTGAGGCGGAAGAGGGATTTTTTTTACTGATGCCAGAGAGCAAGGAATTGTAATAATCTAATTGCCTAGTTATGAATGCATGAATAACAATTTCCAGATGATTGTTATAAAGGAATGATTTGATCCTGGAAATATTTCTGAGATGGTGGAAACTACTGAATATATACATCAAAAATGACACTGAGATTTCTGCAATGTGGAGTTATTGATTGGGACAGAGAATCAAGACTGTTCAATATCTCTGTCTTATCAGCATTAAGCTGTAGGAAATTTTGTGACATCAAGGCAATTTAGCAGGTTTACAGTATTTTGGTAATTATTTGTTGGATTACAACCCCCTAATTATGACCATTTCAACTGTCCCAGGCCTTCTGGTCATGGGGGTGGGCTGGCAGTGGTTTTTAGAAATGATTTTAAGTGCTCTCACATTAAGGTTGGTGTATTCAAGAGTTTTGAGGTCCTTGCTTTTAACATTGCCTCTTCTAAACCCGTCTGCTGCATTGTTTTATACCGCCCTCCCAAACCAGATAACAATTTTCTCTCAGAATTCTCAGACTTCATGTCTTCATGTGTTATTTTGGTTGGTGATTTTAACATTCACGTGGATGATCCCACAGATAACTTTGCACTGGCTTTTTTAAATATTACTGATTCTTTTGATTTAATTCAGCATGTTACTGGACCCACACACAACCATGGCCATACCCTGGACCTTGTCTTTACATTGGATATAGCTCCTAGTGCCATATCAATGAAAGATTTGACCTCTGATCACAGTTATATTATTTTTGAGACAGTCCTTCAGGCAGATTCTTTACCTAACAAACGTACCTTCCCCTCTTGTGTATTCAATGAACAATCAGTGGTAAAATTCTCAAAAATCTTTACAGAACACTCCCCGGCTCTCTGTGAAAATTTCCTGTCCTTCTTTATCAAGAAGATTGACAATATTAGAAAAGCCATTGCATCCTCTACAGTTACCCTGCCTCTTGACATACCTCACGTCATTCCCACTCTACTAACTCAGCTCTCCCCCATTTCATTACATGATCTACAGGAAATCTTGTCACATATGAACCTGTCTTCTGGTCCCCAAGACATAATTCCCACCAAGATCCTCAAGGAGATCACTACAATAATTTTTCCCAGCTTTCTTACCATTATAAACGCTTCTATTACATCTGGCTGTGTTCCATCATTCTTTAAGACTGCCACTGTCCACCCCTTATTAAAAAAACATGTCTAAAGAACAACTCTTACCTAACTAACATTACATATGGTACTCAGTGAGGTTATCAAGAGAGCTAATTAACATAGGCTAAACGAGCCATTAAGCTAGCGCATATCGCAATGTAGCAGTCAATTAACAAAGACAAACTGGAAAGTACACAGAAGTTTACATGCTAACCAAATTAAATTCACTCTACTGTAAGTGAAACATGGGCGGCTTCTTTCCATGTTCATTCACGCACACACATCAAAAGAGAGAAAGAGAAAGTCGTTAATTGTCCACTGCGGAGGTCTCACTGCTGCACCATGCTGCTTGAAACTGACGATGTGTGTCCAGTGTTAAGGGCTTTCGTACACAGCTGCCCCCGAGTGTCTCTCGAGATATGAGAAATAGGGATAAAGTCAATCAGGCCGTATCTGGAGTTTCATCATCATGGAGCCTTGGAAGGGGAATCAGGCGAGCAGTAGGGCGAACGTAGGTCTTATCTTTCACTTGGACAGTTGCTGTCCTGACCCATCTGTCAGCTCCAGGGTACGTATGTGCCACTTTCCCAACAGGCCAGAGGGCTTGTGGTAGCTGTGGATCTACTAGGAGAACTACCTGATCCACCTTAAGGGTCTTGCTGTCCCTCCTCCACTTATGCCTCTCCTGTAGGCTGGGCAGGTAGTGGTGAATGAAAGATGACCAAAAGTGTTCAGCCAGGACGTGGCTGTGCCTCCACCTATGTTTCCCCAGGAGCTTGCTGGAGTCGTACATCACCTGTGGAAGCGAGGCATCGTGGCGTCCCATGAGGAGGATGCTCGGTGTTACTGGATCTGGGTTGGCAGCGTCCGAACATATGTAGCCCAAAGGCTTGGCATTCATAATGCCCTCCACTTCCACAAGTACAGTCCGTAGCACAGGTTCAGGGACTGCCTGTTCCTGGAGAGTGACCTTAAGGGCTGCCAACAAAGTTGGTGCCATTGTCCAGTAGAAGTTCGAATGGTACACCGCGCCGGGCAATGTAGCTTCTCAATCCCAGCAAGAAACAACCTGATCTCACAGAAATACGGGAAATGACCACGACCTCTTAACACCGCATTCCGTGGCGGCAGCACGTAATGGGTTGAAATGATGTGCCGGTACCACGGAAACAATGCCAATGTAAAGTCAATTTGGATCCTTTTTTGTGGTGGACACACAAATTCCCTGATTCAGTAACGTCCTATATACACACAAAAACACGAAAGTGTTCTTGATACTAAAACAGCAAATATATTCGTCTGTTATAATTTCCCACCAATAATAATAATAATAATAACATGATAGTTCGGCTGTACTAGATATTTGATATATTCAGTAGATTTACTTTTTTACCACACTATTTGACAACTCTACAACCGGAGTCCCAAAAACGCAGTTTCTAGAGAACTTGCTAAAATATCTGAAATTAACCATCATCCTTACTTTTTCTTAACATAGTTCGTCTAGGTGCAGTGTCATTACTAGTTTGGCTTTACAAGACATTTGATATATTCAGTAGATCTATCTTTTTTCAACCCTATTTAGAACCCTACTTTGCAAATCAGAAGAACTATAACTATGTTTCTGATGTGTATCAAGCTGCATGGTGCAGTCCTAGGGAATTGCGAAAAGTGTTTTTCCTAGATTTGGAAGTTGTAAATACTGAATTGAGAGTACACTTTGGACTTTAAGGGAATGGTAAACACATTTGTGAAATCAGATTTTAAATATCTAATTTCTAAATGGGTGAAAATTAATTTTATCCATATTTTACCCATATCTGACAGCACCCCCAGTTGTTGACTCTACTCACATGACTCACATGCCCACAGACAGCAGACAGTAGCTACAAAACAGTAGTTGAACGCGCCCCATCCGCTCACAGCACAATGCTCTTAAAGCCCTACGCTATCAAAAGCTGGCAAAATACATTTATTTTATTTTAATGCCTTGACATTGACCTGTCATATTGTTGCGTTATCAAGGACACTTCCGTGTTTTTGTGTGTATACAGGAATGTTAAAGATATCACTGAGGAAAACGAGGTTGACGTGACGCTGTTGAATCAGGGAATTCGTGTGTCCACCACGAGAATGGATCCTAACTGACTTTACATTACATACTTTGCATTGTTTCCGTGGTACCGGAGCGTAATTTCAGCTCATTACATGCTGCCACCACGGAATGCAGTTTTAAGAGGTCGTGGTCATTTCACGTATTTCTGTGAGATCAGGTTGGCAAGAAAGCCTCTGAATCCAGGCTCTCAAGCAAATCAAGATGAACACATCGGGTGGTCATACGTTTATATACTATACCCCATATTATCTCCTGGTGGCACCCAATCCTGATTTGGTAGGGACCAAAACAGTCTACTCCTGTTGAATAAAAGGGAGGTTTGAACAGGCGCAGCCAAGCTGGGGGGAGGTCAGCCATCCTTGGAATCGCGGGCTTGGCTAATGGGCTTGGTTGCTAGCATTGACACTCTTGGCATACATGCTGCTGTCTTCGGACAGCTTCTCTTCCACGGAGAATCCAAAACCTATGGCGACGTTCAGCCAGCACTTGTTCGGGTCCTGGGTGCCGAAGAGTCTGATCACAGTCTTGGATCAGAAGTTTGGTGATGGAGTGATGTGGATCCAAGATGACAGGGTGGATCAAGCCCATCTCAAGATTGTCAGACCGTCGTAGTCTACCGCTAATCCTCAATACTCCTGTGGCCTCGTCGTATTCTGGTGCAAGGGACCCACAACGACTGTCTGATGGGATGGAACGACCAGCATTCAGGGCTTTCATCTCTTCAGGAAAGGAGTCCATCTGGGATTGCATCAGAAGAAGCTTCTCTGCAATGATGTAATCAGCAGCTTCACAAGGCGGTTGGGTGCCAGGGTCAGCTGCCCCATGTAGGGACCGGGCTGTAGCATGGACAAGTTCCTGCCAGGTGCTAAATTTGGTAACATCTGGGAGCTGTGGTGCAGGGTCACAGGAGATTTTACCAATGAACGCAGATTTCTTAAAGGGATAGTGCACCCAAAAATGAAAATTCAGCCATTATCTACTCACCCATATGCTGAGGGAGGCTCAGGTGAAGTTTTCGAGTCCTCACATCACTTGCAGAGATCCAAGGGGAGAGGGGGTAGCAACACAACTCCACCTAATGGAGGCTTACGGCGCCCCAGATTCAAACGTCCAAAAACACATAATTGAAACAACGAAATACCTTCATACTGCTCGTCCGTAGTGATCCAAGTGTCCTGAAGCCCTGACATAAAAAGTTGTTTGGAAAAACGTCATTTGAACTCTGTTTTTAGCCTCATTGTAGCCTGTAGCTCTAACTGCCTCTCTGTACACTGCGCTCACGTGTGCGCGCTTGCACGAGACTGTGGGACATGGGCACCGCGTTCACATGTTTTCATGTGCTTTCACGTGAGCGTGGTGCCCAGAGAGGCAGTTAGAGCTGCAGGCTACAATGAGGCTAAAAACAGAGTTCAAATGACGTTTTTCCAAACAACTTTTTATGTCAGGGCCTCAAGCGAACGAGGTCTATACCCCAGGGTATCACGGAGGTAGTCCCAGCAAAGTCCTAACGTGGGCTCCTGGATGTCACTACTGACTTGAGACACACCACAGCTCGCTGCTTTGTGACCGAGCCTCTGGGGGGGGGCTGTTCGATGACCACAGGCATGTTACTTGCATGTTACTTACTGTCAGATGTCAAACCCTCCAGAGAGCAGGAGCGGGTGAAGTCTATCGACTAGGGTTCTGGCATCTTCAATGGTATCAGTGCTATGCAGGCAGTTATCAACATAAAAGGAATGTTCCACAATTTCAGCGAGGGCTGGGCTGTTAGCTTTGTGGTCCTGAGCATGCCTCTGAAGAGCGTCTATTGCACAGCAGGGACCAAAGGGCAACACCTGCCACTCATAGATGGTTGGCTCTTCCGATCTCTGCATGTCATGCCAGAGAAAGCGAAGCACTGGTCGATCAGTTGGCAGTAGGCGGAACGTACCTTTAATGTCCCTGCTTACTGCCACAGTATGCTGCCTAAACCTTAGAAGGACGCTGAGCAGTGACGGCCCTAAGGTCGGTCCTGGGAGGAGCTGATCATTTAGAGACTGGCCTCTGTAGGCAAAGGAACAGCTGAACAGGATCCTGTCCTAACAACCAGGACTCTGAGGACTGTTCAGCGGCCTCTGGGGTTATTTTGGCCACAAAACCCACCTCCTCCAGTTTGTGGATCTCCCTGCAATATGAATCAGCACGATCAGGACTCCTGAGGAGCCATCTTTCGGTACTACGCAGACTTGGAAGCACCGCTTCTTTAGGTGCCTGAAGTATAACTGCTGGGGTCAGTCAGAGGAGTGGTGTGGCACGGCACAGAGTGCCATCAATCTCTACCCCTGTGGAGGCCTTCTGCAGTGAGGCAAGGGCTTGCTGGTCCTGTTTGGAACAAGTAACAGCCTTTTCGCTGACATAGCATAGTGTGTCAACTCATCAAAGACGTTCCACGTTCCTAAACAGCTCTGTCGATGATGAAGCAGTCATGAGGTGAAGGCATGATTGTTCTTCAGGCAGCAGTTGCCCAAGTCCTGTGGGTCCTTGGAGGGTCCAGCCAAATTTGGTGCAGACAACCAAAGGTGCTCCTGCAGGCCCAGCTCGCACTGGTCACGTTGGTGTTAACAGGCGGGGCATGGTCAACTGATGGTAGATACAAGCCTCTAAGGTGCTCATAGGGTTTCTGAACCGCGGCTACTGGATAGGTGTGTTCAGCCAAGCTCAAATTGTTGGCAGTCAAAGCCTGGCTGATCTTATACTTGGTGTAGTGAGGATATATGCAAGTTGACTGAGGCACCATGCAGCTCCACAAACTTCTGCTGGACTGTCCTGAGGTGAAGAGTCTCTGGCTGTTTGGTGAGGTGAAGCTGCTGTACAACCTCTGGCAGGACAATGTTTCTCTCTGAGCCGACGTCGAGCATGGCATAATTCTCTATTGTTCAGTCTACATTGTGTAGTAGAACCTTCACTATCTTCAGCATGACCTTCTATGATTGGTTGGATCGGTCAAGTTAATCCTTTGATGAGGGGACGCTCGCCTTCAGGACGCTCGTTGACATCTTCTGTACAGCATCATGGAGCACTATGAGGTGTATTTCCTTACAGGTCTTACAGGGTCGTTTGAGGGTGCAGGCCTCTGCCTTATGAGCCCAACCACACTTCCAGCATCACTGACCATCCTGGATCCACTTAATGACCTGGTTGGTGGTGAACTTATGAAACTCTGGGCAGGAGTTCAAGAAGTGCTCTTTAGTGCCACAGTGAGGACAGTATGGCTTGGGAATAGGCTTTGAGCGAGAAAGTGCTGGGAGACCCGTGTCCTGGTGTTGAGGAGGACTGCTGTGGTCTTCTCTTTAGGACACGTGGTGCCTAAGTCCTTCTTTGAAGACTTAGAGGCCTCAGACTGGTAAATAGCTGTCGCCTTACTGGCTAAGCATTTGGCCTGGGCTTCCATTTGCAGCCACGCTGCCAGGTCTGGAAAAGTGTAAGTCTGGTCCATACCACGGCCTAGACAGCTTTCCACAAAGCTGTCTCTGTGGGCCGGCTGCATCTTGCTCAGGAGGCGATCAATGTGGGATCCACATCTGAGCTCAGATCCACCTTGCCCTTCAAGGGTCCTAAGCATCCCTACTAGTGACTGCACTGACAGAGCGAAAGAGTCGAAGGCCTCAGCATCTCCAGATTTTATGGCAGGAGAGTTGAGTATGGCTCCAAGTTCAGATTGCACAAGCTGCCGGGGTTTGCAAAGCAGCTGTGTACGGCTGGGGATCATACATGAAGGCCTTTGCGAGTTGGATGCACTCCGAAGCTTGAGCTAGCCAAGTAAGACTTGGTATTTATACTGCTCAGTCAAATGTCTGTGATTGTCCATTAAGTCATTGAGTGCCGTCTTAAGCAGTGCAAAGTCACTCTCACAACCACTGTCAAAGGTAGGGGGTGCTGGTTTTGGGATGCCGTAAGAGGAAGCAATCAAAGTCTCCATCCCAGGATAACTGTTGATGACAATCGGTGTAGCTGGTGCAGGACAAGGTGCAACAGGAGATATGTAAGACCAAGCTGGATTGAGGTAAGGTGGTGCTCCAACACTTGGCGGTGTAACACGAGCTGGGTCTACAACTGATTACGTACTAAAGTTTCTTTTGGAGTTCTGCAAGGTTCTGTGCTCGGACCAATCTTATTTACTCTATATATGCTTCCTTTAGGTAACATCATTAGAAATCACTCTGTAAATTTCCATTGTTATGTGGATGATACACAGTTGTATTTATCGATGAAGCCAGAAGAAACTAATCAATTAACTAAACTTCATAACTGCCTTATAAAACCTGGATGAGCTCCAATTTCGTGATGTTAAATTCAGACAAAACTGAAGTTATTGTACTTGGCCCTCAACAACTCAGAGACTCTGTATCTGATGACATAGTTTCTCTAGATGGCATTGCTCTGGCCTCTAGCACTACCGTAAGAAACCTCGGAGTAATATTAGATCAAGATTTGTCTTTTAATTCTCATTTAAAACAAACCTCACAGACTGCATTTTTTCATCTGCGTAATATTGCGAAAATTAGGCCTATCCTGACCCGAAAAGATGCAGAAAAATTGGTCCACGCTTTTGTTACCTCAAGGCTGGATTACTGTAACTCTCTATTATCAGGTAGCTCTAGTAAGTCCTTAAAAACTCTCCAGCTAATTCAGAATGCAGCAGCACGTGTACTAACAGGAACTAAGAAACGAGATCATATTTCTCCTGTTTTAGCTTCTCTGCACTGGCTCCCTGTAAAATCCAGAATTGAATTTAAAATCCTACTTTTAACTTATAAAGCTCTAAATGATCAGGCTCCGTCATATCTTAGAGAGCTCATAGTGCCATATAATCCCACCAGAACACTGCGCTCGTGGTCCCAAAAGTCTCTAAAAGTAGATCAGGAGCCAGAGCCTTCAGCTATCAGGCTTCTCTCCTGTGGAATCATCTTCCTGTTACGGTCCGGGAGGCAGACACCATCTCCACATTTAAGACTAGACTTAAGACTTTCCTCTTTGATAAAGCTTATAGTTAGGGCTGGCTCAGGCTTGCCCTGTACCAGCCCCTAGTTAGGTTGACTTAGGCCTAGTCTGCCGGGGGACCTCCTATAATACACCGGGCACCTTCTCTCTCTCTATCTCTCATGTCCTGTTACTGCATCTTGCTAACTCGGCCATACTGCATGTCACTAACTCAGCCTCTTCTCCGGAGCCTTTGTGCTCCACTGTCTCTCAGAATAACTCATATCGCAGCGGTGCCTCGATAGTGTGACGTGTGTGGTTGTGCTGCTGCCGTGGTCCTGCCAGATGCCTCCTGCTGCTGCTGTTATCATTAGTCATACTTCTACTGTTGTTATACACATATGATTATTGTCACATACATATACTATCAGATATTAATATTTACTTTAAACATATTGTACCACAATAGCCAGAATCATAATTATAATATTATTACTTTCATTAATGTTGTTGTAAGCTACTGTCATTACTGTCTTTCCTGCATCTCTCTCTGTCTCTGTCTCTCTTTCTGTTTCATTGTGTCATATGGATTAATTTATTATGTTGATCTCTTCTATATGACATCTATTGTACATCTGTCCATCCTGGAAGAGGGATCCCTCCTCAGTTGCTCTTCCTGGGATTTCTACCGTTCCCCCCCCCCCACCCCCCCCCCCCCCGTTAAAGGTTTTTGGGGAGTTTTTCCTTATCCACTATGAGGGTCATAAGGACAGAGGGATGTCGTATGCTATAAAGCCCTGTGAGGCAAATTGTGATTTGTGATATTGGGCTTTATAAATAAAATTGATTGGTTGATAGATTGATTGATGCGACCATTGGCAGTGTCTGATGCTGTGCTACAGGCTGGCTGGATGGGACCGGTGGTGTTGGATACGATAAAGCCCCAGAACAATGATGCCATGCCCTTAAGGAAATGCGGGTTGTTGTATGGCCAGTATGTAAAAAGGTACTGGTTGCACTGCAGCAAGTTGCATGGGAGCCGTAGTTGGTGCTGGCCTCACAGTTGCAGCAGCAGTGGTTGGCGCGATGCAGACAGGGTTTTTTATGGCTACAGTGGCAGTAGGAATAGCTGGAGCTGGCATTTGGCTAAGCGGAACTGCAGCTGGAGGAGCTGTAATGGATGGTGCAATAGGTGCAGCTAGAGTAGCACCAGCTGAGACCGGTGGCAACACATCAGCATGGGGACCCATGGTTGTAGCGACAGGAATGTTAGCCGTATGTAGCTGCTGTGGTGTAGACTGCCATAGGCTGGCCTGAATAAGATGCTTTGAATCAGCTGGGGTGTCACCTGTCACCACTGGTAAGGGATTAAAGCTTGCTGCTACTGATGCACTATTAGATGACCTTACGTTGTCTTGTTCCTGCAGAAAGGAGGTGACAAGCTTAGCTACTGCTAGCTCATTCTCCACCTTCTGGAGCCGGCGTCGTCAGTCTAGCTGTTTAGCCATAGCTTCCCGCGCTTGGTGCTCCTCCTCTTGTAGGCGTTGGTCTTCTTGGGCTTGAGCGCAAAGGCGTTTACTCTCCATGTAAGCTTTGGAATCCTCTTCAAATTGCTGTTGCAGCTCTGCAAGCTCCATCTGCTTGATCCTTTCCTCTAATAGAGCAGTCTGGACAATGGAAAGACCGGGGCTGGGGTAGATTCCCACTGATGACCGAGATGATAGCCTGGAGGATGCACTTGACCAGAAGCTCGATACACTTTTCTCAGAAAGATTCCTCTTGGAGCCACTATGTCTGGGTGGCGTGGTTGGAGGATGCTGGGAGGGAAGATAATCGACATTATAGTTGGCCAAATGCACTGGAGGGTGGTGCTCTCTATAGGGTTGTCCAGATGAATTAGTGCTGTCCAGTGGTGATTCCATAGCGTGTGGTGAATCAGGTTTGAGATACTTTAATTTTCAATGCAGGAGGTTTACAACAAGTGTCCATTTGTGTGTATGGTTCTGAAATAAACAAAGGGAAAAAATAGCTTTACACTCAATTCTTATAAATATGCATACACAATCTTTAAACAGTCACTCATTTAAACATGATCCTCGGATCGGGTATCGGCACCAATCATGTTATTTTTACAAAATCGGAATCGGTAGTAAAAGATTGGAGGAATCAAAACAACAACAATGGCCAGGTTTTTCATCTATGTTGTTCATTGTTGCCTCCGCTTTCCAATGTATTGTAACCGAGCGTCCTGGGTTCGCCTAACTGAGTGCAGCTAATGAGCAATAGATGGACAGCAGTCGAGACAACAGGTTCAGCGGCCATGGCTTCTCTCTTTATTCCGAGCAACACAGCCACACCAAAGGCGGAACCTCGCCTTCCACAGCCCTACGGCAACTCTGGAGGGACAATTTGTTTACAATTCAGAATTTGTGTACATTTTGTGCTGCTGAACCACCGATAAGCTTTTTGGATACTATTTAGATAAAAATAAACCTTATGGGACAACTTGGATGCATTCTTTTTTTTCCTTTCTTAATGCTTTGCAAAGTATCGGATCCGACTCGGTTTTGGACTCGGTTTCAAAATAAAGGACTCGGTATTGGATTGGATGCAAAAATAATGTGATCGGGACATCCCTAACACATTGCCATAGGCAGCACTCTTAAGCCAGGCAGGGGAAAGCCAAATTCTCCGAAAATGAGCATTTGTCACTGTTTTGGTCTCTATTTCATCATAAACATTATTTATTTTATTTATTATTCTTTTTTTTCTACATTTTGATTTCCCATTAAGATTTATATAGACACATTTATCATTTTCTACTATATAGATACTCTATCTCTATTGTGCTGTCAACAAGCCTGTGCTCTGAGATTTAACTATCTGCTACAGGCTCTTCCAGTCAGAATCCCACTTCTTTATTTTAAACAATTTGATCAAATCTGAAATAAATTTATATGGAATAATAAATGCCCCAGGTTGAGCCTGAAAAAACTACAGAGAGACCAGTAGAAAGAGGTGGCCTTGGTGTGGCTAATCTATTACTTTACCACTATGCATTTATTATTAAACATATGGCACAATGGGCTTTGCCCCCAGAAAGAGCCCCACCATGGTTTCTTCTCGAGAGCACCATTTGTGCACCTCTTGAACCTATAAACTGTATCTCAGCTGGACTGGCCCCGCAAAGTTGTTTACATCCCATTATTTCTCATACCCAATGGGTGTGGAATAAAATAGCTAAGATATTTAAAAAAAAATTAAAGATTATTTTTATGGTCTTTTTGCCTTTAATGATAGGACAGTGAGTGAAATGGGGAGACAGAGAAAGAGTGGGGTCAGGGTCATGAAGCCTCCTCTTATATGCAATGATTCTCAAGGCCTCTGATTCTAAAATATTTGCATTAAAATTATGTTGGGAAACTTTTTTAAAGGTATCTTATACAGAGGAGGAATGGTTGAAAATTCACAGCAACGGGAAGAAATTATCAAGGGAATTACAAACAAGATTGATTCAATTCAAAATTTTAAATAGAACTTATTGGACACCAGCCAAGCTCCACAGAGCGGGTTTGGCTGATAGCCCTGAGTGTTGGAGGTGTCATGACAAGGATGGCGGTTTAGTGCACATGCTCTGGAACTGTTCAAAAGTTCAGGAATATTGGTCTGTAATACACACTACAGTGGAAAACATTACTGGCGTCAATATTCCATTTTCTCCCAAGTTATTTATTTTGGGAGATCCTTCCTTACTAAAAGATTTGAATCCTTCCTTAGCGGAGTGGATCCAAACTGCCTTTATGTTAGGGAGGAAACTGCTGGTTAAAGACTGGAAAGCATCTGCTGCACCTGCACCATCCTTGTGGTATACATCTCTTGGGCAGTTGGCTGCTTTTGAGCGCCTATCATACAGACTGTTGGATAAGGTGGAGAAATATGATTTGAAATGGGGAAAGTACCACACCTATACGTTGGGGTCTGAAAGTGTGTCCATCTCATAAATGATAAACTGTATATTCTATGCAGTAAACTTTTAAAATGTATACATGTATGATATTGCTGCGAACTAATTTACTATGTACTCTGCACAACTCAGCACTAACCTGTTTTTTTTGTTTGTTTTTTTAATTAATTACTTAATTAATTTATTTATTTATTTTTGTTCTTATTGGTTGTAGTACATTTTTGTTATCTGCTCTTTTTTTTCATTTTTTCTCCCCTCTTTTTTTCCCGCCTGTGTTTTGTTATGTTTTTTTTAATTTAATTTCTCGGTTTTCATAATATTATTTCAATGGGTAGCAACATACCTGAAATCTATGCATTACTGCATTAAATGTAAAATGTATACCCTATAAAAAGAAAACACAATAAAAATTTAAAACAAAAAAAAACAAAAAGAGGTCGACAAGGTCAGAGTGAGTCTATTTTTCTCATTGGATCTTAGATTTTTTTGTCCTTACATTTTTCCTAGACATTTTTTTGACATTTTTTTCTATTTACTCTAAGAATTCTAAATATTGAATAGGGTTATTTAGCTCTTAATTAAAGTTTTATTAAAATTATGATTAAAATTTTCTTGACATGCTAATTGCCCTTATTACATTTGCTTTATATGTTTGTATATATTTTTCTATGATATTTTTCTATGCTCTTTGGTCTATACTTATTAATCGGTTTCGATAGGGTCACATAGCTCTTTATCTTTTTTTTTTTCTTCCTTTTTTTCTTATTTTTTATGCTATGACTCCCAAGTATAGACAGATCCTTGTTTGGTGATCTCTCAGGGATTTCCTTAGCATAGATCTATTTTATAATCATTTTTCTCTTTAGATGTTTAATGGATGGGCAGCACGGTGGTGTGGTGGTTAGCACTCTCGCCTCACAGCAAGAGGGTTGCCGGTTCAATCCCGGGCGTGGGAGCCCTTCTGTGCGGAGTTTGCATGTTCTCCCTGTGTCAGCGTGGGTTCTCTCCGGGCACTCCGGCTTCCTCCCACAGTCCAAAGACATGCAGATTGGGGACTAGGTTAATTGATAACTAAATTGTCCGTAGGTGTGAATGTGAGCGTGAATGGTTGTTTGTCTCTATGTGTCAGCCCTGCGATAGTCTGGTGACCTGTCCAGGGTGAACCCTGCCTCTCACCCAGTGTCAGCTGGGATAGGCTCCAGCCCCCCCGCGACCCTTAAGAGGATGAAGTGGTTAGAAGAAGATGAAGAATGTTTAATGGATTGTACATATATAGTGCAGGTTTTTGCTTTGGTGTGTTTTTGGCAACTTTTGTCTGCTCAAGGCTATCTTTATGTATTTGTTGATTTGCATTGCCATTTTTGTATTGTTGCTTTATGTGTGTCTCTGGGACGTTCAGCCCTGTAGATTGTTTCTCTCAGGCTCGTGACACCTGTTGCCTTTCATGTTGATTCCTGAGGCCACACATCTTCCATTTGAGGAGGCCACATGTGTGTTTGCACACATGGATCCTATTGTATAATCATATGGTCTTGTCACTGATTGGACTTTGGGTCTCACCTGGTTATCTATATTTGTGTTGCCATTTCTTTTGTTCTCCACCCTGATGATGGCTTTATGCTGAAACGCGTTCATTTTCTGTCCACAATTAAAATACAAAAGAAGATGGATCAATGAGTGCCATTGTTTTGTTTGTTTGTTTAATCATAAACAACCCAGAAATGGTGCTCAAAGTGCAAAATACTGGACTTCTCCTTTAACTAAGAGATTACATATGGTACTCAGCGAGGTTATCAAGAGAGCTAATTAATATTGGCTAAAGGAGCCATTAAGCTAGCGCATATTGCAATGTAGCAGTCAATTAACAAAGACAAACTGGAAAGTTCACAAAAGTTTACATGCTAACTAAATTAAACTCACTCTACTGTAAGTGAAACATGGGCGGCTTCTTACCATGTTCATTCACGCACACACATCAAAAGAGAGAAAGAGAAAGTCGTTAATTCAATTAACTGCACCAGCACCATCAAGTTGACCAAAAAACAATTGATTTTGTCATTCTACTACCAAACGTTGTATTAAAATGTGTATTTGCATAAATTAATAATGTATATGATAAAAAAGTGATACTTGGCTTCAGTGTACCGGTACAATACTGTATTGATCTTTTCACTCACCCCTGCAATTTATAAGTTTGTTTGGGACAGCCCAAAATCACAAAGTGTGAAGGGGCCTTTTGTATGTGGAGCTCTAATGGTGTTCTGATGATGCTGGTGGTGGTGGAGATCATGTGACTCAAATGTTCACTTGAGGTCTGGTGACTGTGACTGTAACCCTTGATTCACATCATTGTGGTACTCATCAAACCACCTAGTGAGCCATATGGATGGATCCTCATTCATGGTGTTTCTATACTCCATGTCTCCTTTAGATTTACTTTCTATTCATCTTTATTACAGTATTTATATTTTAACTTTTGATAGATTTTTTTGACGAATGTTGTTTTTAATTCTGCAACATAACATTTTGTAACACCTTCAGTGTAAATTACGATTCAAGTCAACTACAAAGGTTTTTAAATTGTGTGTAAAGTGGTGTTTTAGGGGCATGTAGCAGTCATGTTCATTTCATTTCATTTTGACAGCTATTTTAGATTCAGTCTTGGTCTTGAGATGAAAATGCTTATTAGTTTTAGTCGAAGTGTAATAATTTTTATACTTTAAGTCTAGTTTTTGTCGATGAAGATTCTGAATGTTTTATTCACATTTTTTAATCTTTAAACTAATCCAGTTAGGCTAATTCATGTATCAAAAATTAGAATCAAGGTGACACATATAAAAATTTCATTTAGACATTTTTTTTTCTACAAATAATTTCTGCACACATACAAACTGTCTTTTCTCAGTAGTTTTTGACAGGTTTAAGGGGTTATTTACAAGCGCACATACTTTCATTTGAAAAGTTCAATATTTCTCTATTTATGCTCTCAAAAACTTTGACACCATAAATAACTAATCTGAGAAAACTAGGATTTGTACCCAGGTTCATTGTAAACTCTAAGTTATCCATCTCACTGTTAAATGCAGAAAAATAACTTAACACTTAACTGAATTCTTTCTTAATTTGTGACATGTTAGTCTAGAGGTTTAAACTTTGTCCTCTGATAGAGTTGATGATTAAAACTAAACTTTCATCTCTGTCAGAGAAAACTGACCTGTGTTCAGACTGTTTACTTGCAGCACAGCTACACTCACAGTTAACATGATGCATCATTGGGATGCATGATGCTGATGTCAGTGGAGATACTGTATTTCAGGTTGGTCAAGTCAGGCAGTCTGTCTGTCTGTCTGTGTCTGTGTCTGTAGTTTTATGGTTAACATGAATCTTGCAACTCTAACTTACCGTAACTGTCATCTTGTGTTATTTAATTAACATAGTTTTGGCTTCATTCTGTATGTAAAGTGTCCTTTGGCTTTGATTACATATAAGGCACCTAAAATCTAATTTTCCGTTGTCATTATTGACTAATCCATATTATGTGTCATATGAAATATCTAGTTACAGTGGTATAAAACAAAGGACAACAGCAAATCCTGACACAGGACAAACTGCCATCAAACAATATTTTGTGTTTTTACTTCAATAAGTAATTGATTACCAAGAGTATTGGTGATTATTTTCCGTTGATCAGTCAAATTATTGCTTCTACACTACTTAAGCTAGAAAACAAAACCAAAAACAAAGATATAAAAAACTAATTAAGGTTTCCAACATCACACACTTCCAATGTATGTTGTTAGTTTTATGTAGCTCTGGTCAGGAGAAGATGACTGGAGGGGAGGTGATATTCTGTTTCTCTCCATGGTCATGTCTTTGGATTGTTGAGCTGATCAGTCAGACTCTACTTCTTCTGCTTCTCCTGCAGTAGTAGGCATACCTTGGGGCGACAACACCTGTTCTAATTATTTGAGCCTCCTTTTCAGAAATAGGAGTCCAAATGATCTTCTCTACTTGAAAGGCATGTTTCCATTTGCTCCAAATGAAAAAGGAGGATTCCTGGAGAAAATGGGCGGGTGGAAACCTGGAGGCAATAGATAGATTCCTGCTGCTGCTCTGGATGTTTGTGTGTGTGTGTGTGTGTGTGTGTGTGTGTGTGTGTGTGTGTGTGTGTGTGTGTATTCATTAAATGGTATAGTGTGGTTTGATTCAAATAATTTAAAAAAGCAGTTACCTGGGTGTCCTAATGTGGGCCAGTGTGTGTGAGGAGGAGACAGTGGAACAGAGACATACTCTGGCTGTGTGAGTGTGTTCTCTGCAGAACGACAGGCTCATACCTGCCCTGAGCTTCTGCCTTTTTGTTGGCTTTAATTAAGAACTTGGAAATTAGTGCCCTGCTGAGTTGAAAAAGAAGACAGTTTAGCTTTTGGCAATACACACCCCTTTGTCATTTCACAATCTGCCTGATTTGGCTCACTTTACTGGACTAGGGAATAGTTGTGTGTGTGTGTGTGTGTGTGTGTGTGTGTGTGTTACATGTCCATATGTTTGACATCCTTCCTTTTTTTTAAAAACCTAAAGAAGTTGCGTTACATTTGCAGACAGCTGATGACGCTACATAATGCTGCTGGCTGTAATGTGCTGAGTTTGAGAGCTGCACTCTGAATGTTTGGGAATGTCCCATCTTTTTATGTGATTTTTGTACATCATGCACATGGTCTGCTGTGATTTTAGAAAGGAAGTCATGTGACCAGGTAATCAGCTAATCTCTGAAACCATACAGCGCTACTTTAAAGGTCCAGTGTGTAGGATTTAGTGGCATCTAGTGGTGAGGTTGGGAGAAGTATGCCGAAATGCAAAATTTGAATGACCAAAATGCAAAAATGTGAATGACCCTATTAAGAGCCAGTGTTTGTTTTGTCTGTTTTGGGCTACTGTAGAAAAAAACATGACAAATTCTGTGGAAGAGGGCCTGCCTTGTAGATATGTAGACATTTTAGACATTAATGGCTCACTCTAAGGTAACAGAAACACAATAATTCTTAGTTTCAGGTGATTATATACTAATAAAAACATAGTTATAAATAGTATGCTCCTAAATCCTACACACTGGACCTTTACCCTCTATAGCAGCTTTGACTTTAGTTTGTACATCTCTGTGCACTCTTAGGTTCACACCAAACGTGATGCAAATTTCTCGGGTTGCATTACTTGTGCGAGTTTGAACGCTAGAATATTTTGTGTTGACTCGCTGTATGTGTGCAAATGACATGACAGTGTCTGCATGAAATCACTGAATCGATGATTGAACTTCCGCTGGTACATTCTCAGCATCATACATCCCTGGAGGATCTCAATGCTGATTGGCTATCATGGTGCAAACTGGTCGCTAAAGTTCAGATTTTTTCAACTCTCTTGAATAAGCGTATGATGCGAAATTGCACCACTTACTTCATTTGCACTGCTTAATTTGCATATTTTGCATCATTGTTGTTATATCCATCGCGTCCATTATGTTACCCAGTTGGAATTCAAGTCTAATAGCGTCTTTGAATTGACTTAACATGTTATTCACTAGCACAAATTGTGTTATTTACGCCCAGTGTGAACACAACATGAGGTTGCTACTGTGTCCTCACAGTAACAACTGAAATAGCAGCCGTGCTCGTTGGACTTTTTTTTTGCCCTGGTTTGGGCTTGCCAACATGAGAGACCTGTGGACACTACTCAGGGCTGCAGATACGCAAATACGTGTTTTTTGAAAACACTGTCATAAAATTTATGTCATAGATTATTGCTGTCAAACAATGTGTAATTCTGATATCCTTATACACACATGCAAAGATTACATGCAACTCAAAGCTCAGGCAATGAAAGACCACCACATTCTCACTCCGACCTCATCACATATCGACGTTTGGTCATAGGCTTTCCACGTCCAGATATGACGTCCAAGGTACCCTGGGTGCATTGATTGTTGATGTTCTGGGACACTGTGTCAACTTCAGCCTGTTACATGCATTGTCTGTTTTCAAAATACACTTCCGTTTTCACAGGAAATGTACAGTTGTCATACAGTCTCTTTCAAAATGAACACACTACGTCAGTACAACACCGCAAATTGATGTTTTTTTTTTCATTTAACAACAAACAAGCACATGGTTGGTTTTAGGCACCAAAAGTACGTGGTGGGGTTAAGGCAAAAAGAACAGGGTTTGGCTTTACTGTCTTACGGGAAGCAGGCATCTTGGGTGAAAGTTTTCCATGACTTTGGAGTGAGCCCAGGTTGGCTTAGCACTCTTGGGATATTCGGCCGTTAGACGACACCATAAATGTGACAAGTTTATATCGCATAATCAGCTACAGGGATTTGTAAGAAATTAGGTTTGCACCATCTTGTAATGAGTCGATGCATAAAATTTGACAATACTTGCTTAATGTGGGCATGGCTTATTACAATAAATCCAAATTTCTAGAGATTTCACAAGGAACTTATATATTTTCAGTAGTTAAGTAGGAAGGTGATTGTCTTTTAATGCTAAGGTTAAGAGTTCAAAACCCGCTTGTGCCATCCTGTATGTAGCCTGAATCTTTTGACACTTCTCACAAAACAGCACTATTTGTGTACAAATTAATAGACATGTGATACAGTTTCAGATATGGAATTAAATAAAAATTCAGTGCAAATGTAGTGCGAAACACATTTTCATTTTCACATTCTGTGATGACCACAATCAATAATTTTAAAGAACAGTCTTACTTCTTGTCCGTTCAAACAGAAACAAGCATTCAAATGCTCATAGTCTGCTTGGATCCCCATAAATGCTGCTTGCAGCTTTAATGTTGTGTGCGTCTGTGAAATTAAATCTAGTAGTTGAAATTAAATTTGATTTATTGTGTTAAATTGAAATTTCCCAAAAAGGCTTTCCAAAGCATCTATACTAAATGTTAGACTATATGGTTGTAAGTGGATCAGTCATGTGTGAAATATTTAGGTGTGGGATGCTGATGCCTCCTCTTTAGGCCTTTATTCAACCTATTGAGGTATTATCTGGGGTCTATGAGGAAAAACACATGATTAACCACACACACTCACTCCATTTACATATAGTAAAGTACACACAGACTCTGTTGACATAACATGTACTTTCTCTTCCATGCCAAAGATCAGTCACCTTTTTTTTTTTTGTATAATTAGATAGCATTCATATATTCCTTATCTGAGCTTCTCTGATGTAGTAAAACTGAGAAAAATGAATGTGGATTAAAGCAACTCATACACAGCTGATTTCTTTTTCCTGACCTTCACTGGTTCAAGCTCTCACCTTGCTGCAGTGATGTGAAAAGATATTTCAGGATGTGTCAGTACACCATGACACCACTACTGAGTACATCCAACCACATCCATCAGTGAGAGGCTGGGTGAACGTTTGGAGTATCCACCTGTGTATAAGCTACTTAAAATTACTATGCACTACACACTTCAAGTTGCATAAAACTGTTCGCTAACCTAAGGTCTTAATTTCACAATACTTCCTAACAAAATTCCTCTGTCCCAAAAAAAGCAACTTTTTTCCCACTCTGACTCTGACAGCATGTGATACAACTTCACCTGCCAGTAAATCTGATTGACTTATGACATGATTGATTAAACTGATCCATTTGGTTTTTGCTCTTTTTTTTCCAGGTTTGGTTCAGCAATCGAAGGGCCAGGTGGCGAAAACAAGCAGGAGCAAATCAACTAGCAGCTTTCAACCACCTGTTGCCGGGTGGATTTCCTCCCACAGGGATGCCAACACTTCCTGCATACCAGCTGCCAGAGTCCAGCTACCCAACCAACACTCTGTCCCAAGGTAGAGAAGATAACACTTTTTAACTGGTAATGTACAGATTGGTGACAAATGATAAGAAACTCCAGCATGCAGTGTGTGTGTGTGTGTGTGTGTGTGTGTGTGTGTGTGTGTGGCCAACCCTCTAATAATTATTAATAAAAATAAAGATACATACAGTAGCACATTTTTTACTTACTTACATATTTATAAATGTATTTCAATTTCAATACACATTGCAGGGGGGGATCTCCCCTAGGAAAACTTGAGCCTTAATTTATGGTGGAAATACCTTGATTTATGCAATGGAAAACTCAAAATTCAGGCTGCAGTTCAAAATAAAAATAAGATGGAATATAATGCAGTAGGCTGAGAGGTATTTTGTACTGCTTTCAGATATTTATTTTCCTGTAGATCAACTTTTGTCATTTACTGTTATCCCTGCAATGAAGAACCATGTTCTGCAGTGAGGTTTAAATGGTTCTGGATGTACAGAGTAGAAGCTGCTCTGACACACAGACACACTCCAGTTTCTACCTTCTTTCTTTAATCTTTAATTAGACATGAAATCAACAGAGTGCTGAAGATAAGAGACTTTAGTGGGGGGAAGTTCGGTTTATTTACATTAAATTCAGCCTCTTACAAACATGGCACTTTTCTTCATGCCATGTTGCAGGGCTTGGTATTATATTTTCTCTTGATGTTACTTTTTCATCAGAACCCTTTCATTTAACCCTGTTAAACCCAAATATAGAAAAAAGAGCAAAACATTTTTTTTTCACCTCTCAGATGTTGTTAAAGGAGGTGTCTGATGCAGAAATTGAATTGAATTGATTTTTTTTTTTTTTTTTTTACGTTTTAGTAAGTTTTTACAGAAATGTAATATTGCAACATTGGGCCTGGATGGGTGCAAAATTTATGTATTTGCACTCACACTGTCAGAACAAATATACTGACAACTAAGGGTTCATTTGCAGTTTGGATTGCTTACCAAGCTCTATAACAGTAAATATCATGAATAATAATCACACAATAGTCATATTTTTATGAATCATAATTTATTGGGGAAAAAAAACAGAATGAAAACTTCGGTGCAGACCCAGGACATGCTGGCAGAGCCCTGATTAGTGGGAGACGACGGCAATGACAACTTTGTTCAAAAACCAGTGCCCAGTGTTCATGTACAGTGGTACTCCAAAAAGCAGTTCCTTTCCTCTGAAAAGCAGAGACGGACACTGCACTTCCTGCACAGCGTATTGGAGAAGCCTTTATTTCAGTGTCTGCAGTGTCCTCTCTTTGTCTTTTCTGGGAAATGTGCGATCATGTCCTTGTGCATATCCACTGGTGGTACACATGACCTCTTCGGAGCAGTCACAGGTCTCTGTGGTGTTACTGTCATGGATGTTGAAGGGCTCCGTGATGTCACTGGTGATACAGGGCTCCTATTGCCTCAAGATGGTCCCCCTCTCCTTGGTGTGTTGACAGTTGATTTTGTCTGAAAAAGATGAGAAAAAGATCAATTATAATGTCAAACATACATCGAAAACTGTATAATCAGTGAAATACTGAATAAGGTAAACAACAGAAATGCATTCTTACCAGGATGAGAGAAGATGCTAATTGCACCTGAAACCCTCTCCTGTTCAGCTTCTCTTTCTTGGGAGTATTGCAAGCTTTGCAGTCCAGCTTGTAGAGGAGCCAGGCATTGATCACGACGAGGATGACTGTAAAAAAAAAAAAAAAGGTAAATGACTGGCAGCTACGGCTGCCAAACAAAAACCGTCAAATAAAAGTAAATATTGTAATTCAAATAAAGTGCAAAAACATTAAATTTACAGAAATTGTCATTAAAGGTTCTGCAGAAAAATACCATTATTTTACAGATTTTTACTAAATTATTACAATCAAACACCTTCAATAAAGTGACGATTCTAAAATTTCTGCAGAAAAATATCGTAATTTTACTGATTTTTACTAAATTATTATTATCAAACACCTTCAATAAACCCCAAAACACCTTTAAAATACAGTCAAATGATTGGCAGCAACGGCTGCCAAACAAAAACTGTAAAATGAAAGTAAAATATCCTAAAAAACCTTACATTTACAGACATTTTCATCAAAGGTTCTGCATAAAATTCCATAATTTGACAGATTTTTTCTAAATTATTACAATCAAACGCCTTCAATAAAGTGTCAACACATGCTCAAGATTGTAAAATAACAAAGTAAGAAGACTGAATACACTGCATAAAACAGATTAAAATCATCTGTAACTTGCAGTGTTTGTTTAGATGTAAAATAATGTTAAAAAAAACTGTAGGAGTACAAACTCCAATATTTAATGATTCAGTTTTTTGTAGAATTACAGTTTTAAAGTAACATATTTAATATTCTGGCAACGTAAACAGAGTACTGTCTGCTTTTAGATTGCTAATTATTAAATGTTTACCAAAATTTAAAGGCATTCAGATGGTAGTAGGCACTGCAGGAAAAACACAGATAATCCAGGCACCCATGAGGTGCCGAAAAAACTAGCAGTGGCCTGCGGTAAAAAAGTTGATCCAGAGTCAACTTTTGCCAGAGCGTAGCCTGACGCTGCAGTAAGGTGACGCAATGCCTGCTACCATCTTATTCTACCAGCCCTTATTCATGTCTGTCTTAGCACTCCCATCAGAAAAATGTGAACAGAATAAGGAAGACGTGGATTCACAACACGTTTCACAGGTGTATCATAACAAGGTAAAAACAGATATACCTAAAAACAAAAGATCCCAATTGTTACACCAAAATAAAACCACCATCTAATAATTTTCTTTCCCTCAATGTTCTCCTGAGAATTGAATAAAGGACGGATGATGATGACTACATGTCTTTGAAAATGGTCTGTTACCCTTTCAGTGTGCCAACTTTGAGGAAGGAAGACAAAAATAAAAGTTAGTTCTTCTATCGCTATTGGTGGAAATGTCTTGCAAATGTACTTTTATGAGATCATCAACCCCCTAAACCACTTTTTTCAGCTGAAAACTATCTGGGTATTTAGCAATGTTTCCAAATTACCCAGAGGTAAGCAGGTAGCAGATCTTCAGAAAAGGTAGACACATCTCGATTTCACCAGTTTATTTGGCCATGTCAACTAAACATGCTAACGTTTCGGCCTGGTGGCCTTCATCAGAGCATTTCATGCGTTAGCATGTTTAGTTGACATGGCCAAATAAACTGGTGAATTGGAGATGTGTCTACCTTCCCTGAAGATCTGTGTGTGCTACCTGCTTACCTCTGGGTAATTTGGATGCAACTGTAGTTTTGGTTTAGTGCCACACACCAATAGTGAAAGAGCACATCTTAACAAAGACCTACTACTATTTAGCAATGTTGTTGATTGATTCAGGTCTAAATCTTGACATTTTAGTGCAAATAGTTTAAAATCTGTATGTGGAGTGCCCTCTACAGGTTGAAACCTGGCTATTACATTTGAATTTTATCTGGAGGCAGATGACGTATTTGGAGGCACCTCACAGTGCACCCCACACCCCAAAATCATAATTAATAGTATGTAATCACAATTTAAGCTTTGGAATAGTGGTCATATCTTACATACTGCAGTTGATACTTACCAATGATGGACTAGGGTGCCTGTTCTCCCCTGTAAACCCTGCTCCAATGCTTGTCCTAAAAAATATAAGCAAGTTTCTCATCATTAGCAGTCATCTGTGTTGGAGGTAAGAATGTAAAATGTACTCATAATGAACCAGGCAGTTGCACATACATAACAAGGCTGTGTCAAATACTGTATTACATCTTTGTAACTTTCTCCAAGACAAGCACAAGCAGTATCATATAGAGCTGCAACAATATGAGTCAACACAGAGCTGGCGAGTTCAGCGCGCAGGCTGCACAGAGGAATACATGACGTGAGTCGGTTAGTTCCAGATAAACTTTTTTCCAACCAATTAATGTACTGGAAAAAATAGTATTTATGGCGTACACTTAAACTGTGGTATTATTTTGAGATGGGAGTTCATGTAGGCAGTGAAAATACGCTGTTTGCCTGGCTGCACTCTGCACTGCTGTGGGTAACTGAGGGAGAGCAGAGAGCAATCTACTACATTTAATATAGTTAGAGGGTATTTTGTACATCATACAACCCCACTTTAAAAAACTGAACTATCACTTTAAGCCCAGGAAAACAATATTATGATCTACAAAATCTGACAATATAACAATATCTAGTCTCATATCACAGTAAGATCTAATATCGGTACATTGTCCAGCCCTATTGGAACAGAACTTGAATGAAGAAAATGTATGATTGAAAAAAAGATTTTCGCTTATTTTAAAGGCTTAAAGGGATGCATAACAATGCCATTTTCACTGTTTTTCCATTTCTTATGAAACTGTATGGTAAGTGTTGTTAGTGTGGTAACACGTTATAGCTTATAATCATAAATAATAATGAGCAAATAAAAAATCTGAGTGACATCCCTCAAGGCAGTTTTGCCAGTTTTATTGGAGGTATTAAGAAGTAATAAAAGAGCTGATACCACAATACATTTTTTCATTTCAACAATGCATATTGTCACATTTTGATATCATAATGTATTATATTACAATGCACTGTTACACCCCTCAGTGAAAATATTCTGTATATAGCCTACACTTCAAATGATATTGATTTTTTTAAAGTGACTAAAATACATTTGTTGCTGACTCCACCCACAGCAGTACATGGCTTAGCTTCTGTGGTATTCCTGCCCATTTTTGCAAATTGGGAGCGTCCTAACCCAAATCTACTGCAGAAAAGGGAACTGTCCCTTTAAACTCAGGAACAGTAGATGAGTAAAATATTGTCTCCAGGGTCTGGAGCCAGACTGGAGCCTTGGTGTGGATTATGCATATTCTGCCTGCCTCTGTGTTCAGGTTTTATCTCATAAAAAGATAATTGTCAATTCTTGGGAAAACAATCAAAAATTAAATATGTGCTGACAAACTGGCAGTAATATGGCCACTAGTGTGCACAATATCCATTCACTGTCTTTATGTCAGGATAACATGAATACTCACTGGCTCTGAAGATCTTGTGGCAGGAGCTTTTTCATTCCCAAAATTTCTGGATCATGAGGGGAAAACACACACAGATACACAAACATTATCAACCATTGGCTTACTGTTGGAGACATGGGCATGCAAAGTACTACTCAACAGCTTCACAGAAAACATTCTCATTGTGACTGATCTGAACTTGCTTTCATGAAACAAATCCAATACTGTATGTCTTAACTCTGTTTGTCCATCTGTCCCTGGGTTTAACTATGCACCCCACCATCCAGTGATATCTTGTCACTCCTGGTTCTTCAGCCTTCTCGTGATCTCACAGGTGATGCACTGCAAGGGGTCCTTTACTGTGTGATATACAGTTTGGACACAGTGAAGAATATGGTAAATGAACTGTACTTATATAACGCCTTTCTAGTCTTATCAACTAGCCTGAGTGTCAGACTGAAGCTCCCAGAACCTTCAGTCTGACATGGCTTCCATTGAAGGCGATTTACAAGGGGGAGGGAATTTGATTTTTCCCTAACCAATCAGTAGAGATCAACGACTCACCCAGAATCTGACGCCATTAGTATCCATGCCTCGGGGGTGCCGAAAACAAGCGAGCATTGCCCATTTAAAATGTCTCCGTCGTCGTGCACGCCCAGCTGCATCGCCGTTAAATCCAGTTTAGCAGTTTCCTTAATTTGGTCCTCCATTAACGCGAGTGGTGGCGAAATACCTCGATAGCATTGTTAATGTGGTCTGTAGGATATGTAGCGGTCGCCATTGTTGCTATCCTCACCAGTTACCCACCGGCATACAGCTTGACATCAGCGTGACGCTGATTGGCTAATTGCTAGACCCCCGGCGTTCATTGGTCCGTCCAGCGTTTGGACGAGATAAATCGCAAATTCATTGCAGTATGCCAGACCAGAAATGCAAGCCTACTCAGTTGAGTGGGCGGGGTCTATGGTCTGGAACCAGGCTACTTATCAACCACTCAAAGTGCTCTAAATTCATGTCTATCATTTACCCATTCACACACATTCATACACTCATAGCGGGTGCTAGGGGTGCCAACCAGCTCATCAGGAGGATCTACGTTAATCATTTACACACATACTTTCACATGCTCTGTCTCTATCAGTCAATTATGTCTCTCTCTGTATACTGTACATATGTACATACATAGACACATACATATATATACACTGTGTATATATATTATACAGTACATATATGTATTCTCTCTCTCTCCCTCTCTCTCTCTCTCACTCACTCACACACACACACACACACACACACACACACACAGCTCCAAAAGGCATTTTTATGAAAAAGGGGCATGTTTTGGTAAAATTCTTAAGTTGTGTCTATGTCAACCCCCTAACGTTACCATGACCATTATGGTTTGCGTTATACAGTAACGTTACTTTAAGCTTACATCTCAAATTCGTTCACCAACAGTGCTGAACATTACCTTATAGCTGAGTCGTAAATTAGGTTACCTCAGCAACAACCAACTGTAACGTAACGTAATGTTAATGTCATGATAAAGAATGCTGCCTACATACAGAACAAGCAAAGCCTCCTGACTACTCTCCATTCAATATTAATGTTTTGCTAGCATTAATCATGCCAACAAGCTAATGTTATAACGTTAGCTCAATGTTAAGTTACCCGTAACATTAGCTAATTTAGCTAGTATCCTGACGGTTACAGACAGTAATTGACATGAACCTACAAACAATAACGTTATGTTAGGTTATCAACTTACAGAAAATATAACAGGGAATGGTTTCTTATCTGATGTCGCCAGAATAATAGTAATAACGTAAAAGCCTCCCGTTGTCGGATACGACATGAAACTACTCCAATTAGCTCAATCATGTTGTAACTAAGACATCCGCTGGAGAAAATATTTTTTTCACAGGTCATTTAGTGAGTTATTACAGACACGGCTAACAGCTAACAGCTAACGGTTAGCCCAGCTAATCTACGATAACCACATTATTAATTACACACAGAGAAAATACTAATGTTTGTTCAGTCATTGTGTTTATAGACTTTACAAACATCAGATTAGTCTAAACGGTGATATAGTGACGTGAAAAATGTGATATATACATATATATAGCTAAACTCAGCAAGGTAAACAACAAGGCGATTCCCATTTACACACTGGTAAGAGTGCTGGACTGGAAGTGTCGCACAAAAAAAACGGAAGCTGGCTGCGTTCTGTTTTGCCTCTGTGTTTCCGTGAAAAATAAGGTGGATAGCCAAGGGTTTATATCTGCCTTGGTGAAACTGTAAAATAATAAACATGGAGGCTCCAGTAACTTAAGGACGACTTCTCCCTTTTTCCCAGTCAAAAGCAAACATTGCGTATACCACTTCCGCTCTTTCACTCACAATAAGAGCCCATAACAGGAAACTCAAAATCATCAATCATAGGTTACACTAGTATCTACTGTACTCTTATTACAAAAAGAAAAAAAGACCCCCCCCTCAATAAATAAATAAATTAAATAACATTCCCCTACATCCCTCATCGCATAGGCTGTTATATTTAATTGATTGTCCAAATTGTTTTTTTCATTGCAGTGTATGAATACATTTTTTTTATTAGTTCTGTCCAGTGATCTAAGACAGATTAAAATATACTACTATCCTCTATTAAATGGAGAAACCTCTGTCCTTCTCTGTTGAATGAATGCATATGATGTTTCGTTTGTCAGTTATTACGGAGATCTTTCCAGGCTTTCTATCGTTTGTATGGGTTGCTGTGGATGCTGTATCACCACCTGGAAATATTTTCCTCACTCTGTTAATGTTTTCTTTTATGATATTGTTAACATTTCTCAACAAAAATACATGAACGTGTCCTTGACAAATCAAGCATGTTACTGTTGTAGCTGCTGGAGGTGGAGCTAGTTACACTGCTTTATATACAGTTAGCTAGTTTAGTCCAGTGGTTCCCAACTTATGGGTCGGGCCCCTCCAAAGGGTCAGCAGATACATCTGAGAGGTTAGGAGACGATTAATGGGAGAGGAAAGTAGACATAATACATATTTTTGATACACAAATGTCTGGACTTTTCCTCTAATCTATTTTTTTTGTTGAAATATTGGATCATTTGAACATTAATTGAAATGAAACCATGTGAGAAGTTTAGAGGGAAAAATCACTATTTGGTGGAGCTTAACAACTCATAGACATGTGAAATGTGACCCCGACTACACACTGCTTTTTGTAAGACGTCAAAAGACAAAAAGGTTGGAAACCACAGTTTTCATCTTTAACTAGATTCATTAGCATGTATATATTTTTACTAAATATGACATCATGGATTGACCGGCCAGGGTTGCAACATGCCTGAAAGTGTCAACCTCAAAAGTATAGTAACTTTGGGTATACACTTGAGGTTCGTTCCTTCTCTCCTGCTCCCCGTGCTGCTTGTGTGTGTATTAGGAAGGCAATCTTGCTAGGCAGAAACTAACAGAGGATTAAAACGCTATTTTCTGATTTTTTCCACACACATAAACACACCCTGCCCAAAGGGCACCGCCCAGAAGGAGCCCAGCCACACACCAAAACAATGAGAAAATGCAGATAAACAGACCACCACACTCTTCTATTGGGTCATAAGTGATGATTGAGAGGAATTATATTTATATAAGTCTATGGGCTCTAGTTTCCCGGCGCAGCGCAGGGTGGCACAGGGTGGCGAACCCTGCGCAGAGCTAGTTTCAAGCAGCGCAACCCGAGTTGTTCAGTTTGGTAGTTTGGCAGACCGAGGTGCGCTGAGATGGGTGTGGCGGCACAGCAGGGGGAGGTGTCGACAGATCCAGTTTGGCGCAGTGACAGTTTCGTGCCAAAAGGCTTCGCCAAAGGTGCACTAAAAGCTCGCCAGCTGAAACCAGGTCTACTGTCAGCGCAAGCGGAGCGCAGCTGGTGTAAGCCGAAGTTTGGCTGACTGGCGGACAGTGCGCACACGTCACCAAAACCTCACAGGCAGGTTTCCAGAATATCAGGCACATTAACGATGGAATAAATACCCAAAAAACCACTATTCAATGCAACTATCTGCAATCAGCACATAAATGTATCTCTATATCGACTGTCCCGTCACATCCCGTCAAAGGGGACTGGCAATGTTTGGCACGTTTGGCACGCGTAATGGAAACCCAACCTGATTTGATTAACACAGCTGCAAACTAATGAGTTCACATCCCTCTCAGCCAGCCACAAACAGCCACAGCATCAGATAGGGAGTATATATTCAGCATCTGTCATCTTAGAAAAGTCAGAAGAAAAGAAACAGAGTAAGACTGCGAGAGAGAAAGAGAGAGCGCGCACGCACGAGAGAAACGCATCATTGATTTACAATTGTGGTGACCTCCTCCCAGGCTGCCTTTGCATCATCAGCCCGTGGAGGTCTGCTCGCGGGTCCGTATATTCGGACACTGTGAGCTTGGACCTCCTGGACCAAAACATCAGTTTCCTCCTGGGAGAAGTTTGGCCGTCTGACGCTGCTGCTCTCTTCTGCCATGGCGAATTGAGTAAACTCTCATTACGCCTTCGCGCGGCGCATTTAAGGGCGAGGAGAGGGGCTCATTTGATTGGTGTGATGTGTGTAAAACCCACTCCACGCCTTCTCTCCTCCCTCTTTCCGACTTGCGCAGGTAGGAGGGACGGAGGTGGCAAAGAGGAGTAGCTGCGCCAGGGCGCACTGTGTGCCAAACTTGCAAAATCCGCCTGGCCACACCCAGTTGGCAAAGCGCAGGTGCGCTGCGCCCCCGCCTCACCCGGTCTGCGAAACTAGAGCCCTATATGTTTTATTTTGAAAATCCTGCATACTCTACCTTTATTTACATCATGTTTGATGTAATGAAAAAAGTTTGCAAATTTTGTATCCGGAATTACACATAGATATAAAACTAATGAAATTAGTGTCTGGACCTCGGTAAGAATTTCAAAGAGAAAAAAATAGAAGCCCCAAACAGCATGGTAAACATATTAACACACCGGACAGCTTTTATTTTGAAACGACACCTCCTTTTCAAATTCTGGACCTCACTAATTTCTAAACCCTGGCTACTGCCCTGGTTACATGTCATAACTTCTTGTGAATAATTTGCAGTGTACAGTGAAGTGCTGTACTTAAACACAAATTGATTCTCACTATACATGAGTATTGCAATTTTATGCAACTTAATATACTTCTACTCCACTACATCTCTGAGATAAATACTGTACCTTTAACAGACAGCTTTAGCTAATTTTTAGGTGCCAGTTTTTCATACCCTTAATGTCCAGTGAAAACCATGTATTAAAACCTATGAAGTTACAATTAAATTCAGTAATTTACAGAAACATATTGTTATATGACAGTAATGTAAGGGGCTTTAAGTGTGAGGCTGAAGATAAATATAGTGATTTTATAACAGCATACTGCTAAACCACAGAAATATGCAGGCATAACTACTGTGAGATCACAGTATACAGCTATACAGGCCTTCTACAATAATGTACCGTGAAAATGACTTACATGCAACTAGTAGCCATTCATTTATTGTAAATGTACAGCCAACTATTTTACAGTGTAGGTGTTTTTTATCTGTTATTATCAAAAATATAGATGTACTCTTATCAACATTATTTACAGGAAAAAAACAAACAAGCCAACATGACATGCAGGCATTGCAGTCAAAATAAAATCTGCTTACATTGCAAAGTGAGCCAAACTCAGAGCAAACAGCTGAACATACAGAAATGAAACTTAACTAAACCTAAAACATAACCAAAATCATTGGTGTTCAGTTAAAGTCTGTTGACTGTGAGGGTTATAGCGCATGATATCATTGTCATCCTCATCCTCATCCTCATCAAAGCACTACACTATGTTTTTCTGAATGTCATTTATTTATTGTCATTTCAGTGTACACTGGGTTGCACAACAAAATGCAGTTGTGGTCCCTTTATGCTTCACAAGAAAAACAATACAAAAAGAAGAAGATACACTTTTTTAATACCCGAGTGGAAGTACAATTTTTTCCACTCTGTTGTCATATACACACACAGGCCCAAAACACACACACACACACACACACAAACAGGACCTATACATATATTACTGAGAGATGTCAGAGTGAGGGGGCTGCCTTGGACGTGCGCCCTAAGCAGTTGGGGGTTTGGTGCCTTGCTCAAGGGCACCTCGGTACTGCCCAGAAGGCAAACTGGTATCTCTCCAGCTACCAGTCCATGCTCCATACTTGGTCCGGATTTGGACTTGAACCTACTACCACACCACAAACATATGTTTTGGAAAATTGAACTGTAATGACTGTAATACATGATTCCCTGTGTGACATTCGAAATTCCTAATGTGTTCTCATCCCAAGTCACACATCACAGTGGTGTCAGTGGACTTTCATGTCTACATATAATGTGCTACTGTAGGTGTACTCCTTCAACAACTGGGGCCAGCTAAAAATGAGAAACTGCTAGCTGAATTTTTTGTACTCTGCAGTTTTTTTTGTCAGTGACAAAGAGAGAGTCAGAGTTTAGTAAGTCCTTGTATTTTACCAACCTGGTCTTCAGAGTCACTCACACCAATTAAAACAAATCATTTTTTAGATTCACAAACTCTAATTTTCACTCGCATATGTAGTGAAATGCTGCATTGTAGACTTCTGTAAAGGACAGCAGCGTTGCAACACCTACATATGTTCTCTGGTGCAACCCAGTCTCACTCTAAAGTAATCGAATACTAGCGCTTGGGCAGTGACTGCCAAGATCAGACACAGACGAAAAAGCTGTCCTCTCATGAAAGGTGGCTGGTCACCATTAATGTGTGACAGCAACTGGTGGCATCGAGGGGAAACGTGGCGGAACAACAACAACATAAGTTAAGGGACCAAACAATCACCAACTTTCACCCGGGAGGCCGGTGTTTGTTTCCCATGTGATTCTCAAGCCAAGCCCTGTTTTTTTTTTTCCTTTACGCTACCATGTGCTTGTGTTGGCTAAACATAACCACATGCATCTATTGTTGAAGGAAAAAAACGTCCCTTCGTTGTGGTTGTACCAACATGGTGCATTTATTTTGAAAGAGACTGTATGCAAACTGTACATTTCCTGTGAAAACTGAAGTGTATTTTAAAAACAGACAATGCATGTAACAGGCTGAAGTTGACACAGCGTCCCAGAATGTCAACAACCAACACACCCAGGGTACCTTGGACATTATATCTTCATGTGGAAAGTCCATGACCAAACCTCAATATGTGATGATGTTGGATTGAGAATATGTTGTCTGGTGTTACAAAGAACTAGAATTACTAGTATTATTAGACTGCAAATCAACAGCATGTTATGAATAATGACAATTATTACTGTTAGATTACTGTGTCACACACTTTTTAATGGACTCAATGGACTGCCAAAGTACATGGAGTACAATCACAGCAGAATGCAGTTTTAACTACTTTCAACTGTCTGTTGATTGGCTATTTTTAAATTGAATTTCCCCTTGGGGATGAATAAAGTTATTCTTAGTTATTCTTATTCTTATGTTTTATATGGATCTCTGATAAGATGACTGCTTCCTGAGTAGGTCACAATCATGTTGTGTTTTGCCCTTCAGACGGTGGTGGTACAGTTCACCGTCCCCAGCCGTTACCTCCGTCCACCATGCACCAGACCGGTCTGTCCAGCACTGACAGCAGCTCTGCCTATGGTCTGGCCTCCAACCGCCACGGCTTCTCCACCTACTCTGACTCTTTTATGAGCTCTGCAGCACCCAGCAACCACGTCAACCCTGTTAGCAATGGGCTCTCCCCTCAGGTAAGACCTGCTAGATGCCTTTAACATATATGCATTAGGATGTGTAACATTAACTCAGTGAATCAAGTAAAGTAGATAGAGCTCAAATTTGATCTCACCAGCATTACTGTATTTGGGCTGAACGCAATTACCATTTTCCCTGTAATTCTCTGTTACATGTTGGCGGGTGGGCTTGTTTGCTGTCTTGCTGGAAGTTGGATTGGACGATCCATATCAATTTTATCTTTGTGTCAAGTGTGAAGACATGGTCTGGGATGTGTAAGCATTGCACATAGGCTGAAAGTGGGGAAAGGTGGCTAGCCCTCTAGCCTCCCTCAAAAGAGCAGGAATAATTTCCACGTTACATCTAGAAACTGCTACCTTCTCATATCTCCAGGGCGGTTTTTTAAGTGTTGAGGGTGTGTGAAGTTAAGGACTGTCATCATGTTCTGTATTTAACTTGAAAGTTCTTAGTCTTAATTAATCAATCAATTAAAGTAATAAAAAAAAGTTGTTATGGCGAAGGACAGATGCTCGTTCATTTACATCTAATTCTCTTCCAGGTTACACTTTTCATTAGCAACACTGTCGTCCCCTATTGGTCCATGGCAGAGACACTTTAGGAACATGCTTCAAGCACTAAATTAAAGACATCTACTGAGTTTGGAGAAACTGTCGTTCATTTGTAATCAAATTTTGCAGCAGGCCATTGCACTTGTTTGGAACTGGTAGCGCCCCCTATTGAGCAGTTTCAAAAGAATTTCATACATGTGGTTCAACATTGTCATAAAACACATCCTGCAAGTGTTGTAACGATTGGACAAACAATTGAAGATTTGAAGTCTGATTTGTGTTATACCACACCCACTTTTTTGCACCCCCTAGTGGTCATTTCAGTGAAACTTTGGGAGTACGTTGTATGTCAACATGTTCTGCAAGCTTCGTGATGACTGGCCTAAGTGTTATGGAGTCAAGTCTACTGATGTCTTGAGCCACACCTCTTTTAAGTTAATTGGTTAATATCGCCAAATAACAATGAGATATTAACAAGCTTTTGATAACTCTTCATAAACACAATCCACAGAAAATGTGGTATGAATCACAGATACAGTAAGGTTTAGGAGGAAATGTCAAAAATGTGTTTCTCAAAAACCCCAAATTGAGTTGCAATGCCCTGTACAGAGTGGTTTCAATATAATTTTGATACACATGGTTCAACATTATTATGACATATCCTGAAAGTTTTGTAATGACTGGACAAACAATTTCTGAGATATCAACAGACAGTTGAGGATGTCCAAAATCTGTTTTTTTGTTTGTTTTGTTTTGTTTATTATTGATATTTTTTTTTACCAAACATATAATAAACAATTAGACACCAACATACCTACAAGACAAGACACAACAGACAACACAAAATTAATCAAACATTACTGACAGAATAACTTTACAACAGTAAAGGGAGGGGGGTACAGATCATTCATACAACTTGTTCTCCAAGTATGACCTGATAAAAGTCCAGGGTCCATCATCTCCATGGTCATATTCAGAGAGGGCTGAGGCTGCCCACTCCAGTGATAACAAGTCAGTCAAGTCTTTTAACCACATGTCAATATTAAAGCAATTTGGCTTGCGTACTTTCCAGTTCATCAATATATTTCGTTTAACAGACAAAAAGGCTAATGCAATGATTCGCTGTGTGAGCTTTGATTGTATATTTTCTACATTCATTCCTAAAAGGCAGACTAAAGGACATTCAGGTAATTTTACATCTAGAATAGCTTCCAATCTCAAAATAACATCCTTCCAGAAACTCCTTACTTGAGGGCATTGCCAGAGCAAGTGAGTGAGTGTCCCTGCCTCTCCACAACCATGCCAACACAGGGGGCGAAAGAGAAGAATCCATTTTATTTAATGTATGTGGTGTGATGTATGCTCTATGCATAACTTTCATTTGGATAATTTTATACCTCACCCATTTACAGTAGATAGAGCTGTTGTGTTTTTTAAAACAGATTCCCACAGACCTGTAGTCATGGAAACATCTAAGTCTTTCTCCCATTGATGTTTGACGGAATATAGGCTGTCTGGAGAGGCAAGGATCAACAGCTTATATATTGCTGAAATCATTCTCCTTCCCATGGCAATCCCTCTAAACTTATTATCTAAGGCCCTGTCCAAATATCCGCACTTGAGCCCTTGTGCCCCTTTACTGCGCGCTCCCACTAAGGGACACAAGTGCGTAGGGTGTCCAAATTGTCTTCTGTTGTTATCAAAGGGTGCAAACCTGCACCCTTAATGCGCCCCTTCCGAAAGTGCACATCAGACCTCACTTCGCTGAAGGATTTTACCCAGAATCCTCCATAGTGTCGTGACGCCGTAACACTGCACAGCTGTCTGGTACAACTCACCATCTTCAAACAGTAACTGATGTGTCCGCGAGCCGTTAACTCCGACTGACAACAACCGTTAGAGGAACATAACGTCAAACAGCGCGCTGTGTGGACTTAATAATACATGACAGGGCGTTAATAATGAAATAATATACAGTTTACAGTTGACTGGAGGTTTGTATGACAGTCCACATCACTTTACAGCTTTGATTGTTTCTTTAATTATTATTATTTTATTACTGTATGTCTTTATAGTTTATTTTATATCACAATTTACCACAATTTATCCAAACAAAAAATGTTTTAATAGGAATAACGGTAATCTAGGCTACGTTAACGGTAGATTAAAAAAAGACGTTACAGCTAATATACACATTATTAACAGGTAAATTCAAGAGTAAAATTTAATTTAATTTACTTGTTGGTTGGGCATCAGCATCAATACTTGGATCTGATGTAGATGCTGCCTCCTCCTGTGGCTCCTAATCCTCCTCATCATTCGCTGATTGTATCTATTTATCATTTGCAGCAGCAGTGCTGTGAACAACATTATTTCCTCCAACGCCATGTTTTGTCTCCTAGGAGACGGACCAGCTGGATCCAAACGGAATTGACATGTACACAACTGTCCCAATTCTCCTTTTTAAACAGCGTCGATCCCTTGCGCACTTACGCCCCTCACTGCACTTGAGACAAGTGCACTTCAGGGAAGACCTCAGGGCGCAAGTGCGGGTATTTGGACAGGGCCTAAATCTCGATTATGACCGGTGTCCCTGTTCTTTGAAATTAGTGACCTCAAGGTGGATCTCAACTGTAAATATGAATATGAATATGTATCTCTAAAATCAAACAAAACTTTCAGTTCATTAAAGGGTACAATATCCCCTTCCTTCACAAACTGTTCCAATTCATTGACTCCATGACATTCCCAAGTGTTGTTTGACAGCATTCTGCCCCCTGCTTTTAATAGGGGATTGTACCTTTTAGGGCATGGTAGTAATGAAGACCCATCAAAGGCTAGACGTTTCTGGAACACTTTAATCACCTCACATGAAAACTGAATTATAGGGTTGTCCATTTTAAAGTTAATTTTAGGATGAAAAAATAGAGCTGATAAGGAGACAGACTTGCTGTAGTCAAATAAAATCTTCTCCTCAATCCACTTCCAACTACCAACTTCATTCTCACTTGTGTAGGCCCATAACAAGGGGAATCTAACATTATAAGCTAAATAATATGAATAAACATCCGGAATAGCCAATCCACCTCTTGATCTTGGTCTCATCATTTTTTTGTAGCTAATTTTCGTTGTCTTTCCACAAGAAACCTGTAAACAATTTATTAATTTCTTTAAACCAGTAAGGGGGGAATTATAAT
Source organism: Epinephelus lanceolatus (assembly GCF_041903045.1). Classification (NCBI taxonomy): domain Eukaryota; kingdom Metazoa; phylum Chordata; class Actinopteri; order Perciformes; family Serranidae; genus Epinephelus; species Epinephelus lanceolatus. Next base: position 47,585,973 of record NC_135741.1, read on the forward strand.
GGTATGGCAGACATGAGAAACAACAGGCTAGGTAAAATATTCATTTTTATAATTTCTGCTCTACCCCATAATGAAATGGGTAGAACTGTCCACCTCTTCATATCTTCTCTAATTTACTTCAGGAGGTGAGGCCCATTTAAATCAAAAATATTTTCTATAGGAGTCAGTCTGGATGTTTACTCCAAGATATTTCATGCCTTGTGATCTCCATTGGAAACGAGTGGTACCAAGCTGTGAAGTATAGGTATGATAGTTTAAAGGAATAGCTTCACTCTTGCTGTAATTCACCTTGTAATCAGAGAAATACCCAAATGCATCAATCAGCTTCATCACCTGTGGTATTGACTGGGATGGTTGTGTTAGTGTCAATAATACATCATCTGCGTACAAGTCAGCTTTAGAATCATATCCCCCTATATCAACACCAGAAATCTTTAGCATAGCACATATGGATATATAGCACTTGCCAGAGGTTCAAGAGCAAGAATAAAGAGGAAAGGTGAAACAGGGCAGCACTGCCGAGTAGACCTCAAAAGGTGAAAAGGCTCAGATATTACACCATTAGTTTTAATTGATGCAACTGGATTATTATAAAGTGCCTTCACCCAGTAATGAAACTGGAAACCATATTTAGAAAGAACATAAAACAAATAATGCCACTCTATCCTGTCAAAAAAAAAATTTCAGCATCCAGCGATGCTGAAGGGAGCTTGCCTTCGAAAAAACATGTAAAAGTCTCCTCATATTATTAGAGGCAAGGCAGCCTTTAATAAACCCTACCTGATTAAAATGTATCAGTGAGGGGATTACAGACTCCAAATGTACTGCAAGAATTTTAGTAAACAACTTCTAATCATTATTTAATAAACTCAACAGTTGGAAGCTACCCATTTGTGAATGGTCCTTCCCTGGTTAGTTATATCATTAAACAATAATTTAAGGAATGGAATAAAATTGTGTTGAAAACATTTATAAAATTCTATGGTATATCTATCATTGCCTGGTGCCTTCCCCATCGGGTGGGCTTTCAAGGCAGAAATTATTTCAGATTCACAGACAGGTGACTCCAAACTTTCTCTCTCCTCATCTTATAAGGTTGGTAAGGAAATATCCTGAAAAAAACGTAACCATATCTCTCTCATCATTGAAATTTCCTCCAACTGATAAAGCTTAATGTAATACTCTCTAAAAATTTTATTGATTTGGGTTTGGTCAGAGATAGTTGATCCAGAGTCATCACATATGAATGGTATTGAATGTTGATTTTCCAGTTGTTTTAACCTTAATGCTAACATTTTACCTGTTTTATCACCAGATTCGAAATACTTTCTGCGGAGTCTCCTCATGGATAATTGATTGCAGCTGCTTTAAGAAGCACCTTTGCATTCTTGAGCCTTATATTACTGAGGTCCAACATATGCTGAGACTCCAATGCCTTAAGCTCTAGAGTTAAACTCTCTTTCTTTGACAACAATTTCTTCTTTTTGGCTGTAGCATAACTAATTATCCATCCCTAGAGGTTGCTTTGAAGACCTCCCAAACTATTTGCACTGAGGACACAGAATTTAAATTAACATTTATATACTCTGTTATATTCTGTCTTATCAACGTCACAAACTCAACATCTTTTTTTTTTTTTAAACATATGTTTTTGGGCATTTTTGCCTTTAATGGATAGGACAGCCAAGTGTGAAAGGGGGAGAGAGAGAGAAGGGGATGACATGCAGCAAAGGGCCACAGGCTGGACTCGAACCCAGGCCACTGCGGCAACAGCCTTGTATATGGGGCGCCTGCTCTACCACTAAGCCACAGACGCCCCGAAACTCAATATCTTTAAGTAAAGAATTATTAAATCTCCATAATTTACATTTAAGATTGTTTACAGATAAAGAAAGGAGGACTGAAATGGGGGCATGATCTGAATTAATAATATTATGAATTTTACAGTCGATAACATTCTCAATCACAGAAAGCGATAAAAGTAGATAATCAATCCTAGAATAGGAGTTATGGGCATTAGAATAAAATGTATATTCTTGGACATGTGGATTTACAATACGCCAAATGTCAGACAAAACCAGAGAGGTCTGTAACTCTTTCACTGCTGCTGAAAGTGCAGCATCAGATACAAGAGGGCGGCCAGATCTATCCACTACCGGGCCACCGACCAGGTTGAGGTCTCCTCCCATAAATATTGGATCTGCAGTGAATTGAGAAAGGATCACATTCAACCTGGACAGAAATTCAGCTTGTCCTAAATTAGGGGCATAGACATTCACTAGAGTGCAGTTTTACGATTATTTTGCATTAATTAATTTCACACTATAAATGTGTAAAATCACATGAACACTCCTTATAGATCTTTAAGTTTCATTTATTTCCATGCCAACATAACAAAAATAATATAGCAACAAAGAAAAGTAACCTACTCTACTTTTACTACATGCCTCTTTGTGGTCCAGCAGTCTAAGTTTTTTCTAGGATGTGCGTGTCTTTTTGTTCTCTTTAAATTACAATTACACAAATAAATTGAGAGCATATCTCGTGCAGTGTTAATAATACATGAAACAGACATCGTGCTGGAAGGACAAGTCCAACATTTACTCAACACAGATGGGAGGAAGCAAAAGGAGGTAATACTAATGCTAAATGTTCACTGACTGAGGACCTTGAGAAGACATTACGTATATCTTCCACATTGCACACTGACACTGAAACAGTCTGACGCCTTAAAAAGGATTTGAACTTGTAACAGTCAAATATATGAAATGTGCCTTTAACATGGTGTATACTGTGTCGCCTAGCAGCAATGTCATCAAGCAACGCCTATGATTTGAGTCTGTTGAGCGCACCCAACGCTGGTCGGACGTATACTTATGTGCTCCTGCTTTTTCTTTTATCTCTCAACACAACAGTGATGGTTATAAGTACGTGTGGCGACTATTTTGTTCATGTATGAAAATATACTGTAGTAGCCGTACAACCGGGCTTGGTAAGCTTGGAGTGTTTTTAAGTTGATGTAAAAATAAACGACGAGCATTTGTGAAATCCCACACTCGTGTGGACGTGAGTTTCTGCCCGTCGTCTCACTCCAAAGAGCTACACGGACCCAAAACCATTACAACCTCACGCTGTGTGCACACACAAACTGCAAAACTATCCATCAAAAAAGTTTTTGAGCCGTGCCTTAGCTTGGCACGTTGCACTGTAAGCCCAACTGCCAACTGAGATTAACGTATTTTAACCCAGTTATTGTGCATTTACCTTTACTCGCGCATGTAAAGCCGGGTGGTTGTCCCGCAGGTGTTGTATCATGTTGCACATGTTTGATCCTTTGGCTGCGACTTTTTTGCGGCATGTTTTACAAACTGGAAAGCCGTCGTCAACAATGACCCCTTGGTCATTTTTGTGATAGTCAAAATGATCCCACACGGCTGACTTATCCGTTTTTTGGGAGGAATAAGTCTTCTTCATCCATACTTCATCACTCGGAGACGCCGCTTGTGTAACTTTGTTTTCGTTCCATGCGAGTTGCGCTGACCTACTGTATATGGTTCCGCGTCCCAGCATAATCTTTGGAGAGCGACGGTGTTGAGGAATCTTTATGAATAATTAACCGTGGCATTTAAAACCGCGGTTAATAGTGAAATCAAGTAATCGTGACATCCCTAATTTCATATACCCTTTACCGTAGTTGCGTGGACTATTGTTGATATTAAGAGGTGAAATATTAACTTAAAGGGTCTGACACTTGCAGGAGAGAGCTACCTTGTCATCCCTTGTGGTCATGTGTTTTTTTTGTTTGTTTTTTTAATTTTCAGTTTTTTAATTTTATTTTATTAATTCAAAATGCCTGAAAATCTAGTCAGGCGGACTTTAATGGACCTTGCGGCTTTTTTATAGGGCACATTGAGCTGAACTTGCATATTGAATTTCAAGTCAATGGACTAATAATGTGAGGGGCATGGCCTTTCCAAAATGGAATAACTGGGCCTTAACTATGGTGCCACTGGCTAGTTGGCGTTATATTTGGGAACTGCCCATCGGTCCGACAGCCCATTGGTCTGACATCCCATTGTTCTGACCATATTAAACCCATTGTTCCGAAGTCCCGTTGTTCTGAAATCATCATGATGCCTTTGGCGATAAGGTCTGGTTAGGTTTAGGTACAAAAACCACTTGGTTAGGGTTAGGAAAAGATCATGGTGTGGGTTAAAATGAAAAAGAAAGTGGCAAACACATAAGCCGTGAGCCTGCTTCGCCTCAAGCCTTTCCCAGCTGACCCAGAGCCGGTCGCACCATCAAGGTAGAAATACGCCCACGGGGAGCCGTTCAGCACCGCGGACCGTCGGACTAATGGGATGTCGGACCAACACTGTAAACCCGAACAAGTTCAGAATACTCATTCTAATACTAATTTCGAGTTACATTATACTTAAAATGTATGTGTTCAGTTGACATAATCTATATTTTAAATTCAATATAATTTTTTTAATTTCTCTTAACTTAATATTTTAATTTTCTTCATACTGAAGTGATTTGATTGAATGATGCTTATTAAAATTAAATTACATACTCAAAAAGATTAATTGTACACAAATTACTACATCAATAGTATCTAATAAAAATATTACACTTTAGTGAACTCAAATACTCAGAAAATCAGTCAAAATATTTACCACTTGCCAACTTAAAATGTACAAGACTCCCTGTTTTCAGTTTGTAATGCTCAAAACCAAAACAACTGCTATGGACCAGGGGTCCAGCTGCTCGCAACTCAAGAGAGGTGCCCCCCTCCCCAAAGCCATGCAAACAAATGTAATGGTGCAAATTCAGTTGTGCAGATATAGTTGTGTACATGTAGCTGTAGTCTGTAATCATGTATGAATGATTGTGCAATAGAAACATCATTCATGCAATAAAAGCTACTTGACTTTGATCCAATCAGTATTCAAGTTTTTTTTTTATTAAAGTATGAAACAGCATACCTTTTAAAAAGGCATTAACAATTGTTTTTTTTTTTTCTTTGAAGAACAATATATCGGGCTTAATAAAAGCATGAAATGTCACATAACATAAAAGTGCAACACCTGGAGTTGAACTCTGAACAGTTCTTTTAAATACATTTTAACAGCCTGAATTTTGAATCCTTGGGGATGAACAAACTTTCCCTTCTCTGCACTGTTTTTTAAAAAAAAATGCCCATGCATATTTTATAAAAGTAGCAACAAAAATATCTAAAATATACCAAATAAAACAGAATGCAATAAAATAAATACATAAAGAAAATACAATGAAAAAAAAAAAATACAAATTCAATTGCAATTAGCCTTCAGGGCATACTGGTGAGTGAGGTAGATGAGGCAGTACAACAAAATAAAGTGAACAAAAAATATACCTCTCATTTTAAGCTTATAAGAAGCCAACTGGGCATATGCGTGGACAGAAGTGCTTTTAACATTTGAACAGATATTATCTGTGTCTTAAGAACATCCTACAATACACCATGGTTGTTAAAGTACCTGTGGTTGTTAAGGAAACAATACTGGATATGGATCACATTTATGGGTGCCTGCACTCAAATTTCTCAGCTTGTTTACGCTTTCAACAAGTCATTTTTTAGGGTCAGTAGGCACGGTTTCAGGGGTTTGTTATCATCGAGACACATGAGCAGTTTCTGAATAAATGTGAATGTGTGAGTGAGTTTCTTTGGGTAATCTAAATGCAATGCATAGATTAAACCAAACAACAGTACAAATGCATCAGCCAACCTGGGAAGCTCACTCACAACAACTTCATCCTCAATCACAATAGAAATGCTCTCAGGGCTGAAGTAGATGGCACCAGTAGTGTCAGGGACCACAGACAGGAGCGCAAAAGGAGTGTCAGCAGTGTCCAGCTCATCTTCACCCTGCAAAACACAAAAAAAACCCAAAAATCAATTATAAGGACAAATCCAGAAAGATGTGACACAATCCTTGTTTGTAAAGCCACAATATATTGTTTATTTTTACTATGAATGCTTAGAATGTCTTACAAACCCAGAAAACAACAAAACAAAATATTAATGTAAAAATCAAACATCAAATTTGAGCACTGTATTGAGATACAATGAAAATTAAACTAAATACAAACAGTGGCAGGGTTCTCTGTTCATTTTTGTAAATATATTTCACTGAGTGGCACCACTGTACAAAATATTCACACTTACATTACAGGTTTTGAAGAACTCAGTGTCATCCTCACGGAGATAGACTGGAAGGGCACGAAGGGCCAGGGTGCGTCTCATGTTGACATCATGTTGTTCCTAGATTGAAAATAAAATATATAATGATCATTGTAGAAATATTTTGCCAACACACCCAGTCTGTGTCCCTGGCATAATATAGCTATCTAGGCATCAGAAAACTATTACAAACTTACTTCCAAGTCATAAATTCTCAGGATCTCTCTCAGCGCCTCTGCTGTCTTCCCCGTCCGTGAGGCCTTCTGCCGATACAATGCAACTAGTTTTGGTGTGTATCGGTCAAGCTCACAGTAAAACTGGTTGTGTGGATTCACATTTGTGATGCGATGGAACTCAGCAAACACCTGCACACATACAAATACTTAGGTGTAAAAATAACATGGAGTTGTCAAATAATTTTTTACATGAAATGTTAAATATCAATTTTTTTTTTTTTTTACTATTATTAATTAAAGTAACACTATTTATTTACCTGTGACTGCATTCGTAAGGCCGGCCAGTTCTCCAAGAATTCACTCACCTGTGGACCCCCTTCAACAATGTGTTGATGGCGAAGGGCAAAGGTTGTGTGCACGAGCTTTTCTATCAGTATCTGGTCTCTTTCAGTCTTTTCAGTCCCTTGTATGATTTGTACTCTCATTTCCTCCAACGTTGCCTGATTCTCTCCCCTGGGGAAGTTGGGAAGGTAATTCACCTCAACTCTTCTGGCTCTTTTGATGTTAGAATGGGGAGAATCATTCTCAGGGTTGGTTTGACTCCTCTTGCCTGCATTGATGGAGACTTCCACACAACCAGATCTGGCCAACTTAGTTTGATAATTCCCCATCTTGAACTTTAAGGCAACCTTCCATCCATACCATCCACTCTTACTTCCATGTTCTCTGAGGCATGGATGAGCTGTTATTAGAGCTTCAGCAGCCATACCCACTTCCTTGTCATGTGGATATGGCTTAAAGTTGTACATTGTTTCAGCCATGTTTTCCAGGATATTGTGTTTTTGGGCTCTTCAGTGTTCTCTTAATTTCAGTGTCGTCCCTGAACTTTCAAAGGCAGCATTTCCCTGTGCAAGTACATGCTCCACTTCATACGAGAAAGTTGGCACAGGGAAACAATCTGGCCAGTTCTTCTGACGCTGTCTTAAATTTACATGTGGGAGTATGTCTGTATCAGAGCTTCCAGTGGAGGATGCATCACTTTCAGATCTCACCACTTTCAATGTGCCTTTCTCAGGGAGCTCCTGAATATCCATAAGAACACTGAGCTGTCCATTGAAGTCAGGATCCTCATACTGAAGGATAAAGTCACAGTCCAGCCTTGGCTTAAACTTCTCTTTGATTATATTCTTGAGGTCTTCTATTGACTGTGGTCGCTCGGTTAGAATGAGCTTCATGGCAACATCTGTTGCAACACATACACGGAGCACAAATTTCTGGGGAGTAGTCATATCTTGACATGTGTTGATGTACTGTAATAAAAACAAACACGGTAAATGGAGTTAGTTTGACTGTGATTAAGAATCATCTTAGAACAAAGTTATTAGCTGTTCTCCTTAGATGAGCTGAAATTTCAGTGTACTAATATGAACCGTTTTGGTGTTAAGAGCAGTCTTCCATCTGTTTTGTATGCAGAGAGAGGCAATGTGTCATTGAGCTCTGTTAAAGTGTGGACAGTCAAGTTCCCTGGTGAAAGATCGCAGATGTTCAATGTAATATGATGTGTGTCTCTTGCAAACAAAGACAATCTGGTTATCGACAAGGAGAATCTGTTCAATTTTGCAAAACTGAGGCAATCCTCCCTCCTGTCCCACAGACACAAACATCTCCACACCATAATCAGTTCCATCAACATTGACACCTGATGTGCGGTAAATCATGCTGCTGTCTGTCATGTGTTCAACATATGCCTTTGCAACATCAGGAAGCCCCGATACCATCACAGATGAGACACTTGATGTCTGCTGGTGAGGTTTGAAGAAGGATGGGGCACTGAGATGGTATGCCAGCATGTGCTGGTGTCTGTTTGCTAGTGTTTTTAAAACTTTGTTGAAGTTTTGTGTGTCATGTACTACACGCTTGAAAAAGCAGTGTTTTCCCTCAAATCTCATTGTCCACAAGTGGACAAGAGGTCCAAAACAACATATGAGGTCAGTGTAATGATGCTTTGGTCTGAGTATGACATCAGGAAAAACTTCCTGCAGCATGTGTCTATGGTCCTGTATCTTCATCTGCAAATACTGGATGGATTCGTCTGTAAACACTGGGCAAAGCATCAGCTCTACTACCTCTGTCAAGTCCATGAGTACTGTCCATGCTCCATCCTGCTCTGGAACTTTACTACCAATAATCAATGGCAGTAGTCTGAGCAAAGTAGCATTTTCATGGCCATTGCCACCAATCGTTTTCTTCACAGTGAAGGTCTTTGGGATAGGCTGAGGTCTGTCAACCTTGTCTGTGTGCTTGTATGGGAATGACACGATTTTTCTGTTCAAAAACTCCAGGGTGAAGTATTTGTGATGGATCATTTTCCCAATATACAGGGCAAGCTCTACAGGCACAATGCCCTCAAGAAGATCGTGCAGGACATCTGGTGGGAAACCTGTGACTGTATGAAAATACTGTAGACCCTGACTCAGAACACAGTCTCCCTGAACACCACTCTGACCCTGACTATCCCTATGCAGTACAGCATCAACATCAACATCATGACTGGCTTTTGTCCTCAGACTGAATTCTCCACCCCCAACATCATGAGCCTGAATTTAGTCTTTGGTAGCTGTGCAGAATCTGCAAAAATATTGAGCTCTGAAACACTTTGTAAATCCTGCTAATGCATGAGCTGCAAGATTATCAGCCACGACATACAAGACTGTGCCTTTTACTGCTTTATCAATGGACTCAATAAATACACTGTCTTGCTCCAGAGTTTGGATATCTCGTAACAGAGGACCAAACAATCTTTCGTAGCCAACCCTCTGAACATCAGACACCTCACATAAGGCTGCTAACTGAAGCACATGCAATGATGATCTATATTTACTCGGCAGATCAGCAAATACCCAGTAGACTGAACATAGTTTATGGACTTTCCGTTATGTTCCAAGTGGGTTTGCTATTTCAAGATCATCAATGTACAAAAGGAGTGGTAGCTTTAGATCATCTGAGGTAGAGAATAATTCATTCTCCTTGTAGTTGGAGCCATCTTGGTGGCTCATAAAATGACCTTTCTGTGACATCTTTGTTTCCAGAATTTTGTCCAGAATGTCTGTGTGTTTGAACATTTTCTGAATCATGTCAAGAACAGGAACATGGACTGCTGTGTGTCCTGGCTCTAAAACGCATAGAATGAGAAGGTGTGTCCAAACTTTTGGCCTGTACTGTATATTTTTTTGCAATGACGATTAGAAATTCGATTAGAAAATAAACTTTTAAATATGCAGCAACTGTATTTATGAAAACATTTCACCAAGATTTATGAGACATGTCCTCGGCAGATTTTTAATCGCACAGAACGGTGCTTTCCACGGCGCTAGGCCTGAATTAATGTTAACGACAATGAAGTAGCAACATAGTAATGTAACGACACTAAAGATAACTGCTAAGTTAGCTTTAGTTTAAACCAGCTATAAATGTGTGTAATATCGTAACATGTAACTTCGTCATACATATTCACAGCGTCTGACAAAGGATAACTGACATTTGTGGAACTTTTGTACTTACCGGTTTGCGCAGCAAACTTTCAAATCCTGAAGTCTGGGTCCCAGAATGCAAAATATAGACGATAACACGATTTTTGCAACAGCACGGTGAAAAAATGTGCGTTGTTAACAGGTTTTTCGATTAATTTGAATGTTTTCCCCCTTCGTTCATTCCGTCGCATCGCTCGCTATGGTCCAGCCATCTTGAATTTTCTTGATACGTGCCCTGAACGGTGAGGCGTAGTGACGTCAGACGTCACGTCCCCTCACGTACGTCTGTTAACTTAGACGTTACAAGTTAAATGATGGTGTTCACTCAGACATACTGACCTCTGTGAGATCAAAACGACGTAATTCGTTAAAAATATAGAAGAATACTTAATGTTTCAGTGTTGGGTGAACTTTTTACCGACTTTGATTTAATTGCCCGCAATACTTATGAGTTTGTAGTACTGTTCGGGTTTACAGTGAATGGGCTGTTGGACCAATGACATGGACCCGTTATATTGGTAGAGCATTTCCGAAGAAAAAAATAAATAAATAATAATAATTTATTATTATAATTATTATTATAAATAACAATAATAATAATAATGATAACAAAAACAACAACTATAATAATAAGACAGCACAAAAACAATAATAGTGTTTCAGTCCCTCAGACTTAAACCCCTAATAACTAACAGGTTTCATTCCATGCCCATTTTTTTGCATTTGTGATGCCACCTCACTGGTCCATTTGAATGAAACTTTCAGCACAAATTTGTGGCTGTCCCTTTCTGCTGAGCCCAATTCTCAGCAATTCTGTCACATTCACAGTCCTGCCACTGTTTCTTTTCTTCTTTTTTTTTTTTTGCTGTTTCATCACTACTGGAAATGGAACTGTAGCAGGTATCTCACTGTAACTATCCTCATTCATATTTTAAAGGGCCAGTGTATAAAATGGGTTGAAAACAGAGACATCAGGTGTCAAATTCTAGATTGCAGGGCTCACTCGCTCACCCCTCCCGTCGGGTAAATGACGGTGGCCTCGTAGGGACAAAAAGCCTTGCGCACGAGTTTTTCAGGAGTAGGTCTATCTAGTGACGAGGTGAATGTTTATTTAGAAATCTAAGCCATGTTACGATATTGTAATGAATCCCTCACGAGCAGGAGACCAGAGGAGCGTTCGGGAAAAAGGCCCGTTTATTTGAGCACTCCAGAAACTCCGGTAACACTCCAGGGGGTAAAAGACTCCGTCCCAAACTCTGACTCTTCTAGCATAACAGACACACTTCATACACACATACTTGTTTACCATGCCGAGTGGGGACCCCCCTCCCCTCTCTGTTCCACCAATCTCCAGCCCGCACACTGACTGACAGCGTAGCCTGTAAACAGAGCTCAGCTGTTTATTTAGCCTAGCAATATCTCCGGACTATAGTAGCTGCAATGGACGACTTTGAACGCGATTTTGAAGAGTTTCTTGTAGCGGACACAGACCCAGAGCCATACCTGTTTGAGCCGGAGCATACAGATGAGGAACTCCATGTGTTTGATGCTGAGCGGGCCAGAAGAGAGGCTGAATGCACAGAATGGGATTCAGTGCTACTGCTACCATTGTTGGGGAGATATATCATCAGGAGGAAAAGCGCCGCAGAGAGTGCATCACAAGGAGTGAAGCTGCGTCTTCTTTTCCTCGCAGATGACGGTTCGGGTTCATTCTCTCCTGTTGCGTGGTAAGTGTGGTCCATTCGCAAACTTTATAACTAAAAAAACTTTTCACTACTCTCTATCGACGAACTACTAACACTCTGCTGTTTCTTCCTCCTTCTTCCTTCCTTCCGCTGTCTTCGTTGGTTCATTTATACACGCGAAATGCGTTCTCTGGCTGGCTGGATTGTCCACTCGGTCTGCCATACATAAATGGCGGCGCAAGATGGCGACCTCTCTAAAGCAAGGCCCTTGCTATATATATATATATATATATATATATATATATATATAAAAGCATAATTATAAGGCTACAAAAACCAAACGAATTTTATTTTATAGCGATTATACACTTGTATAAACATATTAATGGGTAGAATATTCAGATTCAGATTCAGATTGACAATAAACCATGCCAAATATTACACACTGGCCCTTTAAGAAGGCATCTAGTCGCATTGGTGTAAACTGTCAGGTTTTCAGAACTTTGCAGAGAATTGCAAGTAGCTGCAAATTTCAACTCATCTTGTTGAGGAGTCGTTTGTCTGAACTGGGTTTAATGGTTCTTAAGGCTTTTGTCAAGTACATTGAACTGGACTTGACTGGACAAAATTGCATTTTCTTGGACCTCTGGCTGATTGGGCCCTGGCTTGAGCTCTGATAATAATAATAATAATAATGATAATGATAATGATAATAATAATAATAATAATAGTAATAGTAGTAATAATAAATATGGTCATGAGCGGCAATTCCGGGGTTCAAGCCAGCATGGAAGTTGGAAGCTAGGTAAGATGAAGACCTTTGACAGTTTATGACACCTATGTTAAAGGTAAACAACAGGTTTTATGACAATCAGACAGATGCTTATTCATTAATGTCGAACTCGCTACTGGGCCATGCTCTTCTTTGGAAACTCTGTTGCTTCCTATTGGTCAACTGCAGAAACATTTTGGGGACATTTAATTGCTTAGTTAAAAAGTCTACCAAGTTTGTTGATGTTTGAACATTTATGGCCAAATTTTGAGAAAGACCATTGCACTTGTTTGGAACTGGTGGTGCCCCCTGTTGACCAATTTCAAGATGATTTAACAAATATGGTCCATCATTTAACATACCCTGCAAGTTCTGTAATGATTGGACAATCCAGGCCCATTTTTTGCATTTGTGGTGCCCCTAGTGGTCAATTTGAATGAAACTTTCAGGATGTGTTCCTGGTACCTCTTTGGACATTGCTTGCTAGGTTTGAGATGATTGACCAAAAGGTTGTTGAGTTATGTGCTGAGCCACGCCCCCTCTGAAGTTCATTGGTCAATATCTTGAAAAAGCAATGAGATATCTAAAACAGTTTAAGTTTTGGTGATGAAATTCTGAAAAAAATATCATATCATTCTGCTGATGTCATGTATATTGTCAGATATTTTGGTGAGGTTTGGTTAAAAATGAATTGAAATAGAAAATGTGCATACAGTACAAATTTACAAGATAATGAACATCACTGTGAGCTAACCCTTAAACCCATATGAACACCATTTAACACATCTGACATTTAGTATCTAAAGAATTTCTGTGTCAATTATGGTTGAATTTAGATGAAAACTTTTGGAGATATAGGTGTTAATTCATTTTGCATATTCTTAAAAATATAGCATGACAGACTTCTGAATTGACAATACATTTTGTCAAGCAAAGTGTTGTCACAATTCAGTGGATGTGCTGAAAAAACTTCAGCTGTGTATGACACACTGGTGATTTATTATGATTTTTTGAAGTACAGAATGTGAAATGTCTTGAAATTTAGATTTAATGTTATGCCATGTCCTTTTTAAGCAATGAGACATGACCCTAGATGATGTAAACCATATTTGGTACAAATATCTCTGACTAATTATGAGATATCTACTTTTTGCATGTGTAGTGCCAATTGAATCAGTTGAAGTTTTTTGATGATTGGCTCAATGGTTAAGGAGTAAAATCCATTAATGTGCTGAGCCACACCCCCTCTAAAGTTAATTGGTCAGTATCATCAAAATGCAATGACATATCAAAAAGCTTTTGATAACTTGTGAAGAGCTTTATCCCATGATGGCCATTGGAAAATTTGGAAAAAAAATCAGCCCTACATCTTAGGAGATGTCAAGAATGTGTTTTTCAAACAATTCAATATGGCAGACAGTCTAGTGGGCGGACCTTGAGGGATCTTAAGATTTCCGTAGAACCCATGCTCCTGAACATGTGTGTTGAATTTCAAGGGTTGTGGCCTTTCAAACCAAAATTTCTTCAACCTTAATTATAGCGCCCCCATCTGGCCTACTGGCATTATATTGTTTGAGTACCATTTGCAAATAACTTTCAATCATTGGTGAGAATGACATTTCTCTATGATGTACTGTCTCACATGAATTTGCAAAAACATTTCTGAATAATGATAATAATAATAATAATAATAATAATGATAATAATAATAACAATTATAGTAGTTATTCCTTCAGTTTCAATAGGATCTCATAGGGTGCTCCGGCCCTAAACTATAGGTTCCTAGTAATTTCAGTGCCAGAGAACGTTGGCACAGTCATGCTTGAGCCCTAATAACAAATCATTACAAAAACAATGGGGTTTCAGCCCTTCAGGCTTTAACCCCTAATAATAAACAAGCACAAAAACAATAGCTTGAACCCCTAATTAATTTTATCCCCCATTCCTGAGACTGTGCAATTAACTACAATATTCAGCCCCATGACTCCTGAAGGATTCTGGCTTGAACTTTCAACCACAAAGATGTTCATTTGAAGAGAAAATCCTTTCCAATCTTCAGGGGGAAATTTAGAAAAGAAATAATCTCACTGACTAATGACTGATCATTAATTTCAGACGGCGTGTCTCATTTTGTAATTAATTAACAGATTTTGCTGTCAGTGCAGGCTGTTCTTATGAATTGTAGCTGTTATCAAAGTATCATATCCTGTAGTCCTTCTGTCTGTGTGTGACATTTGGTTTGATAGAAAGAAAAAAGACTTCTCTGTGAACTGGTTATTAGACCAGTGGTGAATGTGATTGAGTCAGATCTGTTTAATTTTTGTTTGACCAGATAAACCTGTGTGGCTACAGAGAACTCTTTGAACAAAATGATTGCAATCAACTTTCTGTTATTTATACATAAACTATTCTGAAAAAAGTACAGTATATGAAACAGATATTATGTGAAAAAATAATTTCTCTCCTCCTCTTTCAACTGCCTTGAATGGCATTCACTAGTCTCAACAACAACAATCAATCAGAGCCATATAAGGTCATCTTTAGCAGAAACGTTTTGTGATGGTTTGTTATCGTTCACTGGTGCATAGTAAATATGCTCTGTTTTTTCTTTCAACATTGGATTCTGTTGATAATATGCTTACTGGCTAATTAGTGTCAAGATAGTCTTCTGGTTTCCCTTTCTGAATGATGATTACAGTCCAAAGACAAGATATTAAATGTTCAACCTGATAAACTCGTCACGTCATCTGAATGGCAGCAGATGTTGCTCCAAAACCTGTATGTACCTTTCAGCATTCATGGTGCTTTCACAGATGTGCAAGTTACCAATGATGACATGGAAACTAAAACACCCCCATACAAGCACAGATGTTGGCTTTTTAACTTTAGGCTGGTAACAACCTGTATGGTCTTTTCCTGTAGCCTCGAGGATTTCCAAAAACACTTTGAAATATGGACTCAGACCACAGCACACTTTTCCACTTTGTGTCTCAGATGAGCTTGCACCCAGAGAAGTCAGCAGTGTATCTGTTGTCGATATATGGTAGAGTCTTACCTTGCATTTGTAGATGCAGAGATGAACTGTGTTTACTGACAATGGTTTTCCAAAGTGTTCCTGAGCCCATGTACATATGTCTCTTATCCAGTCATGCTGGTTTTTAATGCAGTGCCAGTGAGAGATCATGAGCATTCAATGCTGCTTTTCAGCCTTTCCCCTTATGTGCACAGATTTCTCCAGATTCTCTCAATCTTTTGATGATATTATATATTGTACAACAGTTATGACCAAGTAATTTGACTGGACAAGAGGCATTCCATATAGGCTACTGTAGAGTATAACATCGCTCAGACTTTTAACTATAGGTGTCACGTTTACAAGTGTTCTAAACTGTTAATTACATGAACGGTAGATTGTTTTCTAATGTTACCTTATCTTTTAATAAACTTAGCAGCCCAGTGATGAATATAGAATTGACATTTGAGTTAAATTATGTTGCAGTGGAGAAAGTAGTTTTTAATCAATCTGCTCTCAGTGTCTCTGAGGCAGCCATCTGTCAGCAGCAGCTCCTGGGGGCGCTGAGATGATGGCTGCCTGTCAAACTGCCTTCACCAGGCTGACTAACAATAGACATTTACTTAACCAAAATAGTTTTCATGTCAGTTCCACAGGAAGAAATCAACAGTGTTTGTGTTTATGATTCATAGATTTTAATTCCTAGCCCACCATAGGGATGAGGGGAATCCACTGCTCACAGACAAACTGGCACCTGATCAATCAATGTAGAAAACAGTTAATACGTTAAGAACATAAACAGCAGGATATTTGTATAATAACACTAACATTATAAAAAGCTATCTTTGTGGATTATGCTTCACAAGATTGCGACAGACGAAAGACTGGCCTAAAAAAACACAGAGGGTCTCTGCGGGGGGTTATCATGGAGACCTCTAAAACCTTTTCTCTGAGGCATAAGTTGAAAACGACATGAGACTGTTTAATTTCTGTTGAGTGACACTTATCGAAGTCTTGAGTTCCCTACCATAAATCAAAATTTACCAGAGACCTAGCTTACACAAAGTAGCAAGCTAATGCTAATGTGTTTATGTTATGTTTATGTTTACTCCAGCTGATATCTGTGGGGGAGGGGGATTCAATTCAATTTTCCCCTAACCAAACACTAGAAGCCAACACATCTGCCTAAATCTAATCTCTAGTCCACACTAATGCGTTGCTATGCGTTGCGTTGCTTGCTATGTGTTGCAGGGGTTTTAAGAGTGGAGCAGTGAAGTATAAACAAACAACCATGTTTGGCGATTTTACGAGGCTGTGTCGAATTAAAATAGTTATGAGAGTAGCATCTATCTTGACTTTGATGGTCACCATTGTTGTTATTACTCCTAATTGGGCCCGGTGCATCACATGACAATAGCTTAGTTAGTTAGGAGATTTGAAAGTAGCTGCTCTAAATCAACCTGTTGCTGTGTTCTACATTCTATGAATAAATAAAATCTGAAACACTTAACACTATGACTGCGGTTTGAATTTCATCCAAGGCAGTCAAAATTGATATCAACCTTGGTCTGCAAGAAAACTAGATTGTATTTCACTGTTTTTGCAGCCGGGTGCAGCCATCTTTCAACAAGCTAGTTGGTGATGTCACTGTTTTGGTTCGTCTCTGTTGTCCACTTGTTCTTCTACATACAATCATACATTAATATATTCTTAGAACATATGGTACCATAATTACTGTTATTATTATTTTATTATTATTACTAAAATTAATATTATTGTAGCTACTGTCATTTCTGCTTGCCCTGCTTTCTCTCTGTCACTGTCTCTCTTTATGTATCATTTTGTTATATGGATTACTGTAAATTTATTATGTTGATCTGTTGTGTTCACACACATCTATTGCATGTCTGTTCATTCTGGAAGAGGGATCCCTCCTCAGTTGCTCTTCCTGAGGTTTCTACCGTTTTTTGTTTTTTTTTTCACGTTAAAAGGGTTGGTGGGTTTTTTTTTCTTATCCGCTGGGTCCAAATAACAGTCATATGCTGTAAAGCCCTGTGATGCAAATTGTGATTTGTGATATTGGGCTTGATAAATAAAATAAAATAAAATAAAATAAAATAGAACAGAACAGAACAGAACAGAATAGAATAGAATAGAATAGAATAGAATAGAATAGAATTGAATTGAATTGAACTGAAATTAACTGAATTGAATTGTTCGCCAGTAGGAGTTGTTGAGCTAGGCTTGGTAAATTTGGTACTAAATAGCATGTTTCATCCTTTGATGGTTGTTTTATTTTCTGACAATATGTTTTTCACAGCCAGTGTAAAAGATGTTTTTATTTGAGTAGTGCACAAATTTACATGAAATCATGGAGTGCCCAAGAGATGGGACACAGGTTCCATTGCCAACGTCCCTTGGTGGTGATGCAAGGAACAGGGTGCAGGTCCACCTGTTTGATGGAAGAATTGGAGTATTCGATTACTTATGGATAAACAATACTACAAGAGAAGCCATTACGAAAGTGGTAGGGAGTAAACTGATTAAAACTCTTGGTTAATGATCTAAGATGAAGCTAACATCATTAGCCAGCCTAACGCTATAAGCTAATTAGGTTGCTGAGGAGGGAGCTCGTCATTTCCAAAATTTTACTGAAGAGTCAGTAAGATCTTGGTGGTGTCGCCATGTCAAGGATAACGGTCTATTATGCACACAAAGAAGAGCATGGGCGTACAAACACTGAACCAAACTGGAACCACCAGCTGACCGGGCCACTCAAATTCAGGTGACGCTCAGCTCTGATCGTTCTTCTGATGACTAGTTATGCAGTTTGTTTATTTTACTGATGTTTCATGATGCAGAACATTTGACTCTGCGTCTATATGTGGGAATGATGTTGATCATGATATAAGGAGGCTTGTGGGATGTGACAAGGGTCAGGCTAATGTAAGCTAAGTTAGCTGCGACATAATAACATTATGGTATGGAAAAGTTTTTATGTGGGTTGTCAACCTGATTTTAAAAAGTAGTTGAAGTAGTCTGAAGTACAGTGTTGTACTCAGCGTTCATAGTAAACAACAACCCCAGTGATGTCACCAGGTATCTTGTAAGAGTGCTGTGCCCTGCTGGTGAAATGATTTGCTGGTTTTCCAGAAAATCTAGGTTGATATCAATATCCTCTTTTAACAGTCATTGGCTAGCTTGGTTTGATTTGATTTGGTTTGGTTTGGGCTGTGCATTTCGATTACAACAGGGCTACCCGCTTGTAGGTGTGTCTTTATCTGATGATGGCTTGTTTTGAGTGATGACGTTTCAAAGCAGCTGGCTGGTCCACAGCTAAATTATTTTTGCTACAAGTGTTTTTACATCATACAGCAGGGCAGGTTAAAGAAGATTACGAGTTGGAGGTGAGCTGTTTGCAGAGGTGCAGTAAGAGCCTGTTGTCTTCTGCTTTTACTCTTCTTCCCTGTGGTATTATTAGACTTGTATTTATTGAATAAAAGTCACAAACTAAGTTCTGCTAATTCAGTGAAAAACAATTAGCATAAACAATTTCCCATAGATTCATCACATTAAAAGTCTCCTGTTATTTTGTTATGTATAAACCTTTTTTATGAATCTGCAAAACAAGGAAATGTTGAGTTTTCGAGCAGCAACTTCACACAGTTTCTAATACAGCTGATACTGAATATGAAACAGTAAAATAAGGCAGATATCTACAGTAAAACAGAACACAGGAGAGAAACTAAACACCAAACCACAGAGATTCAGTTAGAAGCTACAAAAGTACTGAGAGCTGAACACACAGAGACTTTTAAAAACACCTTTCTCTCTGCTCTCCTGCAGACAGTGAGTGGAGTCTCGCAACACACACAGCTTGTTTGAGGGAAAAGCGGGGTCATTGGGGTTGGCTGCAGTCAGCGAGGCCTCACCGCTACCCACTTGAGGGGGGGGCGGGGGGCCTGGCTTTTGGATCTACTCCGGAGAAGGTCCATCTCTGGCAGAGCTCGGCGTGGCACGGCGTGTCTTAACTGATAGTGGAAACGCAAATCAGTGTGGCATGGCCTGACTCGACATGGCCAATTGTGACAGTGAAAAAGGCCCACAAGATTGATTACAGTGTTATATCTTGCCTGAGGTAAAAATCACACAAACAACAGTTAAATTGTTCAGTGTTTCATCTCCACTTTAAGGGCTCTAGTTTCCCGACGCAGCGCAGGGTGGCGCAGGATGGCGAACCCTGCGCAGAGCTAGTTTCAAGCAGCGCAACCCGAGGCACACTCAGTTTGGTAGTTTGGCAGACCAAGATGCGCTGAGATGGGTGTGGCAGCGCAGCAGGGGGAGGTGTCGACAGATCCAGCTTGGCGCAGTGACAGTTTTGTGCCAAAAGGCTTTGCCGAAGGTGCGCTAAAAGCTCGCCATCTGAAACCAGGTCTACTGTCAGCGCAGGCGGAGCGCAGCTGGTGTAAGCCGAAGTTTGGCTGACCAGCGGACAGTGCGCACACGTCACCAAAACCTCACAGGCAGGTTTCCAGAATGTCAGGCACATTAACAATGCAATAAATACCCAAAAAACCACTCTTCAATGCAACTATCTGCAATCAGCACATAATGTATCTCTATATCGACTGTCCCGTCACAGCGGTGCCTGGACAGCGTGACGTGTGTGGTTGTGCTGCTGCCGTGGTCCTGCCAGATGCCTCCTGCTGCTGCTGCCATCATTAGTCATTAGTCATACTTCTACTGTTATTATACACATATGACTATTGTCACACATGTATACTGCCAGATATTAATACATACTTTCAACATATTGTACCACAGTAGCCAGAACTATAATTATAATATTATTACTTTCAATAATGTTGTTGTAAGCTACTGTCATTACCTGCATCTCTCTCTCTCTCTCTCTCTCTGTCTCATTGTGTCATACAGATTACTGTTAATTTATTATGCTGATCTGTTTTGTACGACATCTATTGCATGTCTGTCCGTCCTGGAAGAGGGATCCCTCCTCAGCTGCTCTTCCTGAGGTTTCTACCGTTTTTTCCCCGTTAAAGGGTTTTTTTTGGGGAGTTTTTCCTGATCAGCTGTGAGGGTCATAAGGACAGAGGGATGTCGTATGCTGTAAAGCCCTGTGAGGCAAATTGTGATTTGTGATATTGGGCTTTATAAATAAAATTGAATTGAATTGAATTGAATCTGATGTCAGATCAAAGGGGATTGGCACCGTTTGGCACGTTTGGCATGCATAATGGAAACCCAACCTGATTTGATTAAACAGCTGCAAACTAATGAGTTCACATCCCTCTCAGCCAACCACAAACAGCCACAGCATCAGATAGGGAGTATATATTCAGCATCTGTCATCTTAGAAAAGTCAAAAGAAAAGAAACAGAGTGAGACTGCGAGAGAGAAAGAGAGAGCGTGCACACACGAGAGAAACTCAACATTGATTTACAATTGTGGTGACCTCCTCCCAGGCTACCTTTGCATCATCAGCCCGTGGAGGTCTGCTCGCGGGTCCGTATATTCGGACACTGTGAGCTTGGACCTCCTGGACCAAAACATCAGTTTCCTCCTGGGAGAAGTTTGGCTGTCTGACGCTGCTGCTCTCTTCTGCCATGGCGAATTGAGTAAACTCTCATTACACCTTCGCGCAGCACATTTAAGGGTGAGGAGAGGGGCTCATTTGATTGGTGTGATGTGTGTAAAACCCACTCCATGCATTCTCTCCTCACTCTTTCCGACTTGCGCAGGTAGGAGGGACGGAGGTGGGAAAGAGGAGTAGCTGCACCAGCATGCACGGTGTGCCAAACTTGCAAAATCCACCTGGCCACACCCAGTTGGCGAAGCACAGGTGCGCCTCGCCCCCGCCTCACCCAGTCTGCGAAACTAGAGGCCCAAGTCTATCCTATAATATAGATTATTTTACTGTTTTACAATCCGTGTATCATTCGTTCATTTGTTTTTCAAAATAAAACCAAATATGAAAAAACAAAATAATGACTATATAATGCTATTTTTATAATGTTTATAGAAATTAACTAGAGTGGCATTTCCCAAAGAAAATGTATGTGAGTGCTGAAATCCACCTAAATACAGCATTATTTCTATGCTGCCATTATGGCCGAATGTGGCGAATTCGTGAGTCGCAACAAACATAAATCTTCAAATAACGTAAAAATTACTTGCCACATTAAGTCTATTCCAATTTAGAACATGGCACTCTTAAATAATTGATTGTGATTGGTCAATCAACAAAATTTTGCGGTGTTTATTTCTTGAGGTATCACCGCTGCTCTGCTGCTCCATTGCTAGGGACGCCATAGCAACAGCCTTAGACTGAAGAGCATCAAAAATCAGTTAACGTCAGTCCACACAGCTCTCCCAAGCTGGCCTGGAGAGCAGGGAGATCATGTTGGTCACTGGCCATAAATGTGAGGGCAGCCTTCGCAGCTACTGGGCACCCAGCATCTCCGACTGGGAGAAGTGGAGTAAAATCCTCTCCTCCGCTCCCGTTTGTCTGGTGAACGCCTCTCCTCTGTCAATAGACTCTGCCAGCAATTTAATAATATTGATGCCAGTTGTAACATTTGAATGTTTTAGTAGTAAGCCATGTTCTAAGCGGCCCGTTATCCGTTTTTTCCATTTTCAATTTAAACCGGAAATCGGAAAACGAGTCGTTATCCGTTTTTTTCATTTTGGTTCTGGAAACAAGTATTGAAAAAACAAGTCATTATTTTGGTTTTTCATATTTGGTTTTATTTTGAAAAACGAATGAACAAATGAAACACGTATTCTTGCCATCAGACAACCATTTCTGATGGGGAACTGAAGCTGTTATATAGCCCTGTCAAAGCCACTACTCTATTGATAGAAATGATCATTTTACCTCACAATACACAGATGCTGCTGGTGCACCTTGGCCTCAGTCGTTTGTGATATTGTGTGACTTCAGAACCAAACTAAAGTGGCATCCACAGCAGCAGGGGGGTTTGTATAGAGCAACATCACTATGCAGAAACTTACATCAGGTCTTGTGGGAAAAAGTTTTCAAAAGGGCTTGAGGGCTTTGAGGCTAAAACATACGTACTTTGACCAAAATTTAAATTTTCAGATTTGATTATGTAAAAAACACCACTGTAAAACTACAGAATGGTGTAAAAACTCAAATAGATAAATAATAATAATAACAATTACAATAGAGCTGCTCTTTAACTTTTCCTTCATATATTGTAGTTTGTCATTTCTCTCTGCTTCATTTCTTTTGAATAGCAAAATCTGAATTTGAGATGACTGCATCATTTTGCACAGATTTCAGGTAGATTTTGGGGCTTGAGACAAGGCTGCTGTTACCATCCACTGTTATATTTTAGGACAATTACCAGTTGACTGTGGAAGGAATCCCATCAAATTTAAATCACAGTAGTTCCAGTAAATTCATTTGATTGAATGTGTATTCATTCCTGACATGAAGTGCATCTGTAGTGAATGCTGCTGCATTCTGTGTTTATTGTCTTCTCAGTCTACCCTGAATGGCTCCAAGTCTCAGCTGAAGCTTTTCCATTATAGGTTCACTGCCGCTGACCCTTTCATCATGCTCCCAGGCATTTACATGAGATAACAACGTAGGATGAATTTCCACTTTAAAATTACAGGGAGACCATATGCTGTACGTCTGACAGGCAATAATTCAATTTTAACAGCTATATTGCATTTGGAATGTAATTCACCCAAGCCAATTCTGCGCCTCCTCCTCTCAAATTGAATGGGAAAGAATTAGGGGCTGACTTTCATGTGGAGATGGAGTGTGCACCCAATTCCAAGTCTTATTGACAGAAAGACAAAATGACAGTATGAAATTCCATCCCTGTGATGGTAATGCATGTGTAAATAGAAACCCTTTTCATAGCTTCACCATCAGAGTTGTTACAACCCCCCTCTCCCCAAAGAAAGCCTGCTAAAATAAAGCTTTTTTAAAACCACTTTTTTTTTTTTTTTGGGGGGGGGGGGGGGGGGGTTCATAAATCTGTTTTGCTTTCTAGCCCTCTAAGTGGTGAGTAGTTTAGTTTTTCTTTTCAGTCAGGCAGTTAATGATGCTGGACCACTAATCCGTTTTTGTTAGGTCAGACAACTTAGTGACCTGCTGCTGAAGATGAAACTATTACTTCCCACACTGACCCCAACACATCAACACATCACATGAGCAAAGAAGAAAATATTTCTCCTTTTGCATTTTCATTTCCTTTCCAGTTTGTTGTGAGAGGAAGATTTAGCCTGCTTTGGAATGGTGGAGTTCTCTGGCTCGCTATTTGATGTCAGGGTGAGAGATAGAGAGAGAGCGGGCGAGTAAGGATAGAACAGAGTGGGTTTCAGTGTTGGGGGATCAGAGCTGCTTTGGTTCTCCAGCTCTGTCTCTTTGATCCATATCCCCGGGCCTGCCTGCCTGCCTCGCTAACTCAGGCCTCTGCCCGTGATTCCTGACAACTGTCGGCCTGAGATAAGGAGGTGGGATGGGAGGGATGTGGGGGGCCTCCTCTAACTACTCCCCCCCCCCCCCCCCCCCCCCCCCCCAACACACACACACACACACACACACACACACACACACTGCAGCACTATCACATACACTGCCATTAACATCAACAACCTATTTTAAGAAATCTACGAGGAAATATGCTGAATTATATTCAGCAGACTGAGTAGAGAGGTCCTACCCTCAAAAAGATACAAAGCATCCCCATTTCTGCACCCATCCTCCTGCAGCCCCCCAGTTCACAGTGTGTTGACACGGCTGTTTGCACCTGAATGTCAATGAGTTTGGTGCCTAATATTAGTCTCAGCTGCTATTAAAATTTGCAGTACTAAGCCCTTTGACTGGGCACGCTGTCAACTGGCACGCTCCAATGTCAACAAATCAAAAAGGATGAGCACATATATTTACATCATTCCCATAATGAGGAATAGAGTGGGGGCAGGGGGGTAGATGTTAATTAGAAATCGCCTGAAAAACAGATGCTGCTTCAGTTTGGCAAGAAGCAAAGCAAGGAGCTTTATTGCAGATAAATAAATAAATAAAAGACAAGACCTACTCAAGAAAGCTGCCAGAAGAGCTGAGGAATTTAAATCATACCCACTGATGGAATGTTTGTAGGATATTTTTTTTTTAATTTTTTTTTTATTTATCACTCAGAGTGTTCTCCTCTCCTCTCCTCCTCCCTCAGTGGAAACCAAGCAGAGCCCAGGGTGCTGTCTGACTGACTGAGTGGGTAGAAAAGAGTTAAGCCCTTCTGGTTCCTGCAGTTTGAATGAAATGTAGGCGTTGACTGGCTGCAACGCACCGCAGCCTGAAACTCACAGCTGCTGTTTATTTGTGTGATCAATTTTTTACAAACCCATGTACCATGACCACAGTGAAGACTTGATTGTGATTGGCCTGAGGGTGTGCATTATTGTTCAGATCCCTTAACATCTTTGACATAGCGTCCCCTTCACTGTCGGAAACATATTCACATGAAGAATAGAAATGCTGAAATGGTAAAGAGCTGCAATTAGTTACAAACATTCAGACAGGAATAAGGTAAAAGTTTGCAGACTGTTTAAGGCTACAGAGAAGAGCAGGGACTGACTGAGCACACAGTTACTGAGTGAAAATACTTGGCATAGTTATGTCAACATACTCCTATTGGCCACATCTTACCCTGACCTTAAAATAGTATTTAGTAGGGCTGTCAGAATAATGAGTTAATTTCAATGAATTAATCACAGAAAAATTAACACTGATAAATGGCATTCCGTGAAAACTGCTGCTTCCTAATGGTTAACTGCAGAAGCATTTTGGGGACATGCTTTAATGGCTTAGTTAAAAAAAGTCGACCGAGTTTGTTGATGTTTGAACAAACCCGCATTGATTTATGGCCAAATTTTGAGAAAGACCCTTGCACTTGCTTGGAACTTGTGGCGCCCCCTATTGACCGATTTCGAAATAATTTAACACACGAGTTTTATCATTATTATTCAACAACAACTGCGAGTCTTGTAATGACTGGACAATCAACTTATGATTTCTAGTCTGATTTGTATTATCCCAAGCCCATTTTTTGCATATGTGGTGCCCCCTAGTGGTCAATTTGAATGAAACTTTCAAGATATGTTCCTGTTATCTCTTAAGACATTGCTTGCAAGGTTTATGATGATTGTCCAAAAGGTTGTGGAATGATGTGCTGAGCCATGCCCCCTCTGAAGTTCATTGGTCAATATCTTTAAAAAGCAATGACATATCAAAAGCAGTTTAAGTTTTGGTGATAAAATTCTGAAAAAAATCTCATATCATCATCTGCTGATTTCAGGTATATTGTCAAATTTTGGTGAAGTTTGGTTAAAAATGAGGTGAAATAGAAAATGTTGTGCATACAGTACAAATAACATCAAGATAATGTATGTGCCGGCGTTGTGTTTGTCCGTCTGCAGCTCTACTGAAAACTGGCATTTTTTAAAAAAAATTTTAGCAGTTTTTTCCAGTTTTGGACCCATAATTTTATTACACTACATGCTACACTTTTAGATCCTGACTATCCTTTACCTGCCTGTTCCAACAAGGTAAAGATTTCATTCATCTGCCTTTGGATCAGTAACTGTTAGCTGGATACTGGACTGCCTCTATGGCTGCTAGCTTAGCTAGGTTTGTTTTTAGCCTGGTGGCTAGGCTAGCTGGTCGCATTTCTACTAAGGATCTTATGGAACTCTGCTGCTGGATTTTACTCTGATATTCCCGATTGTGTGGTTTCAGAAGCGGAGCTCTCTGTTGGGTGTACGGACAGTACTCACCCCTTGCAGTTGTGGGTTCTCCGCTTGAGAGACTGGACTGCTAATGCTTGTTAGCAGTGCTGTTGGCGCTAATATGGCTCCTGTTAAACTGTCCTTCCTTAAATCTGAGCTTTTGTCCCTGTAGAAGCTCATCCACAAACTTCTACACCGCCGATGACTGCCGGCTCCCTCCTCCCTCCAAGTTGTCGGCGGACCCCTACATCCCTTGGACCACGGTGCTGAGGAACTCAAAGACGTTATCCATGCCTCTTTTCCCGGATCCCCTTGGTGAAGTGGAAGATGACCCACTCCACCTTTTCAACCACCATGGACCACAACAGGGACGGTGTGGATGGGCCACTGCCTCGGCTGTGCGGGGCTGCGGTGCTGGGATCAGAAATGCTCTTACTACCTTTCCATCCCTGTCATCATAACTCACAGAACATGTAGACAGCATGCGACTGCAGACAGATGTCGTTTGGGAGCAAACACCAGTCACCTTCGCCCACTGTTTCCTGTCTCTGCTGGAGCTGCTCCTACAGCTGTGGCCACCTGCACTCTAAAGCTGGCACTGCTGAATGTCAGATCCTAACCAAATAAAATCTTTATTGTTAATGACATTATATACAACAACAAACTTGTTGATTTGATTGTATTATGCTAACTGTAGTCTGAGTGGGCGGAAGTTCACTGCATAGATCAGCCTCTCATTCAGTGGAACGAGCCACCCGCTGAAGTCCCGCCCTACCACCTCCGGTTGTGTAGCAGTTTTCAACTGTTTTCAACACATCCTTTACTAACTTTTGCGGTGTTTGATCTTGCGGGGATGTAGCCATTTTTCTGCCATGGTTCGCGTCCTGTAGATGATATTTTTGTGGGCGTGTTACACCAAAACCTGTTTCCCCCCAGCAATATTTTTGCAAGCACACCGTTGCTGTGGCACTGCCAAGAACGATTGTGATTGGTTGAAAGAAATAAAAAAAGCTGGGGCGTTTTTTTTCTCCAATCTTAACGTGAGAGTTGGCGCAGCCAGACCTTTCTTTTCTTGAGAAAGGTCTGGTGAGCGAGACTATGCTAACTGAGACCTGGCTGAATGAGACTTGAAACAAAGAACTGATAGAAACATCACCAAAAAAATGTAATTTGTACATTGTTTCATTCATCCTTTTTTCATCTAAGATGTTGGTAACTCAACTAGCCTTTAGCCATTTTGCAGAGGATTCAAAGCTACCTGCTGCTGAACGCTTGCCTGGCTCCAAACTCGAGTTTGCACATGTACAGTCCTGCTCACCATTATTGGCACCCCTTCATTTTTTGCATAACCTTTGCAATATCTTCAGAAAGAAATGGAAATGTACCAAATTTATATCAGGATCTTTTAATTGGAGGTCCAAAGTAATTTAACAAAGAAAATTGTTTTTTCAACTTACAGATTGTAATTTAAAAGGAGAAATGGAAAAAACAGCATGTGCGACAATAACGGCACCCCTCTTTAATATTTGGTTGCACACCCTTTGGCAGCGATGACAGCCTCCAAACGTTTCTTGTAGCCATCTAGAAGCTTCTTGCACTTCTCAGCTGGTATTTTCTCCCACTCTTCCTTTGCAGTTTGTTCAAGCTCTTGAACGTTTGCAGGGTTCTTTTCCCCAGTGGCAGATTTCAGCTCACCCCAACGATTTTCAGTCGGATTGAGATCAGGACTTATATTGCTGACCATTTTAAAACAGTCCATTTTTTCCTTTTCAACCATTCCTGCGTGCTTTTGGATGTGTGCTTTGGGTCTTTGTCTTGCTGGAGGACCCATGATTTTTTCGACTCAAACCTGTAAAATCTCTTGGTAATTTTCTGATTTCATGATTCCTGTGATACGGTCAAGGCCTCCAGTACCAGATGCAGCAAAGCAGCCCCACAGCATTATGGATCCTCCACATGCTTAACTGTTGGTAGGGTGTTCTTTTCCTTATAGGCTTCATTGCGCTGTGTGTAAACAAACTGTTGGTGTGCATTGCCAAAAACCACTATTTTTGTTTCATCTGTCCACAGAACATTTTCCCAGAAGCATTGTGGTTTGTCCAGGTGCTCTTTGGCAAATATCATTCATTCCTTTTTATGTGTCCTTGTTATGGTGTCTTCCTTGGCCTTCGCTCATAAAGCCCTGCTTGGTTCAGTGTGCGGCGTATGGTACTTGTTGAAAGCATGACCCCAGACTGTTCCAGGTTGGCCTTCAGGTCCTTGGATGTTTGACGTGGTGTTTTTTCCACCATTCGCACCAACCTTCGAAGACTTCTCTCATCAATTTTTCTCTTCCCCCCATGTTCAGGGAGGTTCTTGACAGTTCCATGCTTGGCAAACCTTTTAATAACATTACGCACTGTTGAAACAGGGATACCAAGGTCTTTGGAGATGGCCTTATACCCTTTGGAGGTCTTGTGTTTGCTAATAATAGCACTTCTGATGTCCTCAGACAGCTCCTTTGTCTTCACCATTGTGACAAAGGAACAGGGAATAACAGGTGGCTTTTCAAAACACGGAAGTCATCATTCATTGGCTAATTAATGTCACATGGGCACAGACAATTTATCACGGGTGATTCTCATTTGTGATTTACCACAGGTGAGTCATAATGTGTTTCCATACTGATTTACAGCAAAGGGTGCCAATACCAGTGTCACAGCAAGCTGTAAATGTTTCTGTTTTTTCATCCCATTGTTTATTGTTTTAAATTGTTGTTTATCATTTGCTCTTTTGTATCAACACGAGTTCTCTATAGAAAAAAGTTGTTTCACTTGATTAATTTTCTTCTGGAGATATTCCACATTACGTACTTAGCTTCATGGGTGCCAATAATGGTGAGCAAGATTGTAGCTCCCCTATCAGTAAGCTGTTTCTGTGCATCCTCTGCAGGTGGTAGCTTGTTACTCTCTGCCTTATACTTGTCAAAATGTGCCATCTCAGCTTCCAATGTTTCTTATTGTGAATCCTTTTGAGTAATAGGAAGAAGATTACTCCTGGTGAGGGATCTTATAGTGTGTGACCCCTTTGTTGCTGGTCAGTCATGTAGTGTGAAAACCACAATGACTTCAAGACTGCCAATTACAAGACAGCAAGTTGTACAATGATCGGCAGATTTTGAAAGTCGTGTCGTGTGAGCTCTTGCAGACCTTCTAGTATTGTCAGCAACAGAGAATGCACCGAGTGCAGATACTGCATTTGCCTTTTCTGGACCTACAGTGTCCCAGAATGGTTGGATCTGCAAAGTACCTGATCCCATCAAAATTGCAGTGTTCTTTGGCAACAAGTCATAGATGTCTGAACACCAATTAAACTTGTGACATCTAGTATCCAAAAAATGTCTGTGTCAATTGTGGTTGCATTTAGATGATGACTTTTGGGGATATAGGTGTTGATTAATTAAGCATATTCTTGAAAATATTGAGTGACGGAAATCTGAATTGACTATAGGTTGCAGTGCAGTTATTTCATTTTTTGAAGTATAGAATATGAAATGTCTTGAAATTTAGATTTATGTAATAAGCCATGCCCCCTTTAAGCAATAAAGGGGGCAAATATTATGCATCGACCGAAACATGACCCTAGATGATGTAAGCCATATTTCGTACAAATTTATCTGGTTGATTAGGAGATATCAACTTTTTGCACATGTAGTGTCCCCTATTGGTTGATTTGAATCAAACTTTCAGGGTAGGATTCAGTTACTTATGTAGACATTTCCCTCAAGTTTTGTGATGATTGGCTCAACGGTTAAATAGTAAAATCCATTAATATGCTGAATTATAATAATGATAATAATAATAATAAAACCATAGAGTTTCAGCCCTTTGGTGCTTGAACCGCTAATAAAAACAGAATAGAACAATGTCATAATTGTCCTATTTACATTGATTCCTTAAAAAGAATAGGCATTGGTTTGCCGTCTTACAGATGCTGTCAGTGTTCATGTCAAAATTCAACTTGTCATCTAAGACAGTGCCCAAATACTGCTGCGCTACTGCCACAGGCTCCCCCTTGATCACACAAGGAGTAGGAAGGCAGGACCTCCTCCGATAATCAATGAAAAATCTCACTGGTCTTAGACACATCAATGTGGAGGAAAGACTGGTCATGCCAATCAACAAATTCATCCAGTGCTAGGCCATGATCATATTCTGATCCATGAAGACTTACACTTATGGATCCCTTCTTGAGTCCCCTTGATAACTTCCCCAATGAAACTGTTTAAAGAAGCAATACAGTCACTTGGCCCTGCACTGCTGACCATCGCCGTCCTCTTGTACCTGATCTTTTTAAAACTGCCTGTGTTAAACTGCTGCTGAAGGGACTTGGTTCAGATCCCACAGACTTAAAAAACTTCCAGCCTATTTCCAAACTCACCTTTGTATCTACAGACCTATAAAAGATAGTGCTGGACCAACTATAACAGACACTCAACAACAGTGTATTTGAAAAATTTCAGTCTGGTTTTCATAAGCCGCATTGCACAGAATATTCAGGACAAATAATTCTAATCATATCTCTCTCTATAGCTACACGGATGATACACAGCTCTACTTGTCTTTTAAACTCTCTGACATCAATTGACATTCTCTTCATAGTTACTGTAGTGTAATGTTTACTGTAGTGTTTATACTGTACCTTTAAGTTGACCTTTAAAGATACGTGTTGAAGCAATGTACTCTGTGCACTGAGAAGTCACACACTGGTTTATTATTTTATGTATTCTTATGACACACACACACACTCACTGAGCACTTAAATATTGGGGTGGAGAAGTACCTAGGTATCATTTCTAAAAATAGCATGAGGATGGGCTCAGAAACACTGGTGGAAAGTTAGGGGAATTACAACTTGTCCTGATATGACCCTGGTAAGACGAGGCGGTCTTAGATTGTCCAGGAAAACATTACGAGTACAAGTAAAGAGGTGGGGTTTAGGATGAAAGGAAAAAAGTGGAAAGTCAGCAGAAATGTGACATCGTTACGATCAGAGCCAAGTGGGAAGGATTAAGAAAGAGATGACTCAGCAGAAAATCTTCACAATAAAAACGAGATAAAAACAAAGAAAACAAAGAAATTTCAGTCTTGCCCTGGAGTTTGACTCATTGAGTTGTGTTGTGCTGATGCCTGCGTGCACAATAAAACTCAGTTGCGTCTGATTCTACGTGTCTCCAGTGATTTTTTTTACCTCTGAGTATTTGAGTTTTTGATATCTAATGGAAAACAACGAAAGTCCGTTCGAGAAGAAAGGAACAAGGTCGCGAGCTTTCTGGCCCAGCTCCAGACCTTTAATTTTTGTTTCAGCATTACCTATATGACATAAAAAGCTGGATATCCAAAAGCTTCTTAAAAGTTCACTCAGGAAAGACATAAGTTCTCATCACTCATCCTAAACATATCTCAAAACAAATTCAGCTACTTCTCAGTCCCCTCACTCCTAACATGAAATCTAGTGTATAAAATCTGGGTGTTATTCTGGACAGAAATTTGACCCTGGGGCAACATGTGAAGAATGTAGTCCAGTTTTGTTTTTACCAGCTAAGGAATATCTCCAAATGTAGGCCACTTCTGTCCTTCAATAACAATAAATAAATCTCACATGCTGTTGTTCAGCTGCCTAAACAATCGAGTTCCGCAACACCTCAAAATCGTTCCGAATTCAGCAGTTAGACTTTTGACCAAAATGATCCTCACACATCACACCTATTTTGGCTTCCTGCATTTTCTTTAAGAGTCCATTTTAAAGTGTTTTTAAGCTCAGGGCTTTCAATGATCTAGCACCGGAGTACATAACTGAGCTTCTCGCAGCTGACTCTGTTCACGTTTTTAAATCTCATATTAAAACCTACTTTTACAGCATGGCCTTTTCTGGCAGTTGATAGACTTATTGTGTGTGTAGGTGTGTATGTATTTGCAACCGGGGTTTGAATCCCAGTCAGGGCAGGTAACATATCCAGTCTGGACTCTTAGGCAAGGTCCATAGTGCCTACCTAAGGATGTGTAAAACTGCAAAAACAATAGTCATACTGGATCAGACATCGCCCGGGTCAACAAGGTCTGCATCAGGTGTTGGGGAATGTGAGCAGAGAATGTGGAACTGTTGGGGTGCTACTATACAAGTAACCCCAGTGAGAGGGGCGAGATGCAGAGGATGTGGGATATATGGATGCTTTGAACCCCAACATCGAGGCTGACAAAGAAACAACTCCTAGCCCAGTGTTCCAACATCCACAAACGGCAACTGCTATCCCAACAGTATCAGGTACACTGGGCCCTAACATGATCCACACCTACTGGCTAGAGAAACTAACTGCACTCAATGAACACCTGGCAGCACAAATGAACCAGCTGCTGATGAATGGGACCCATCCAGAGTGGTCAGGCATCGTAGCGGCTAAGATGAGTAGGCAGATGGCCTAATGCAAGACCCAGAAAGGAACTGGTAGTAATACCAGGGGAGCCAAGAACCAGCTGGTTGATAGAGCAGTCACCCAAGACTGCAAGACCAGGCAGGGCAACCTGTGCACCACCTGGATTGACTATAAGAAAGCCTACGACTCAGTGCCACACACATAGATACTGAAATGTATAACATCAACGGGACACTAAGAGCCTTCATCAAGAACTCAATGGGGCTGTGGAAAACAACTCTGGAGGCCAACTCAAAGTCAACTGCACATTAAGTGCAGCATATACCAAGGTGATGCACTGTCCCTGCTATTGTTCTGCATAGGCCTGAACCCCCTCAGCCAATTCTTCACAAAGAGTGGCTACAGATACCGGTTCCGAAGTGGAGCAACCATCAGTCACCCCCTCTACATTGATGACATAAAGCTGTATGCCAGGAGTGAGCGAGACATCACCTCACTGATACCCCTTACCAGGATCTACAGCAATGACATCGAAATGTCATTCGGACTAGATAAGTGTGGTCAGATGGTGTCCAAGAGAGGGAAGACGATCAGAACTGACAGGTTGAACTACCAGAAGGCAGTATTGCAGATATTCAGGACAGGTACAAATATCTTGGGCAAATGGAAACCATGAGAAGGCCGCAAGGAAGTCAGCCACAGCCAAACACCCACAAAGAGTTAGTCGGGTCCTGAAAAGTCCGCTGAATGGAAAGAACAAGGCCCGAGCCATCAACACGTATGCCCTGGCAGTCATCAGATATGGTATCAGATATGATATAATAATCTGGCCAAAGGAGGAGCTAGAGGCCACTGATATCAAGACAAGGAAGTTTCTCACAATGCATGGAGGGTTTCATCCCATGTCTAGCACCCTGAGACTGTACACTAAGCGTAGCGAGGGGGGCCGAGGACTGGTGAGCGTCAGAGCCACTGTCAGGATGAAACAACCTAGGAATACATTAGGAAGATGGCCCCCAAAGATGAGCTGCTAAGTGAATACCTCAGGCAGCAGAAACCTGAGAATGCAGAAGAGGAGGATGAACCATCATGGAAGGTCAAACCCCTGCACGGCATTTACCACTGACAGATAAAAGAAGTGGCCGACATCAAGGAATCTTACTAAAGCCCAATATCACAAATCACAATTTGCCTCACAGGGCTTTACAGCATACGACATCCCTCTGTCCTTATGACCCTCACAGCTGATCAGGAAAACTCCCCAAAAACCCTTTAACGGGGAAAAAAAACGGTAGAAACCTCAGGAAGAGCAACTGAGGAGGGATCCCTCTTCCAGGACGGACAGACAAGCAATAGATGTCGTACAGAACAGATCAGCATAATAAATTAACAGTAATCCGTATGACACAATGAGACAGAGAGAGAGAGAGAGAGAGAGAGAGAGAGAGAGAGAGAGAGACAGAGAGAGAGACGCAGGTAATGACAGTAGGTTACAACAACATTACTGAAAGTAATAATATTATAGTTAAAGTTCTGGCTACTGTGGTACAATATGTTGAAAGTATGTATTAATATCTGGCAGTATACATGTGTGACAATAGTCATATGTGTATAATAACAGTAGAAGTATGACTAATGACTAATGATGGCAGCAGCAGCAGGAGGCATCTGGCAGGACCACGGCAGCAGCACAACCACACACGTCACGCTGTCCAGGCACCGCTGTGATATGAGTTAATCTGAGAGACAGTGGAGCACAAAGGCTCCGGAGAAGAAGCCGAGTTAGTGACATCCAGAATGGCCGAGTTAGCAAGATGCAGTAATAGAATACGAGAGAGAGAGAGAGAGAGAGAGAGAGAGAGAGAGAGAGGGAGAGAGAGGGAGCCCGGTGTATTATAGGGGGGTCCTCCGGCAGACTAGGCCTAAGTCAGCCTAACTAGGGGCTGGTACAGGGCAAGCCTGAGCCAGCCCTAACTATAAGCTTTATCAAAGAGGAAAGTCTTAAGTCTAGTCTTAAATGTGGAGACGGTGTCTGCCTCCCGGACCGTAACAGGAAGATGATTCCACAGGAGAGGAGCCTGATAGCTGAAGGCTCTGGCTCCTGATCTACTTTTGGAGACTTTAGGAACCACGAGTAACCCTGCGTTCTCAGAGCGCAGTGTTCTGGTGGGATAATATGGCACTATGAGCTCACTAAGATATGACGGAGCTTGACCATTTAGAGCTTTATAAGTTAACAGTAGGATTTTAAATTCAGTTCTGGATTTTACAAGGAGCCAGTGCAGAGAAGCTAAAACAGGAACTAAGAAACGAGATCATATTTCTCCTGTTAGTACACGTGCTGCTGCATTCTGAATTAGCTGGAGAGTTTTTAAGGACTTACTAGAGCTACCTGATAATAGGGAGTTACAGTAATCCAGCCTAGAGGTAACAAAAGCGTGGACCAATTTACATACACACACACGCACACGCACATAGTACAAAATCAATAGAAGCAGGGGTCTACCACACCAGACAGGACCCCAAGTTCAGGTTGTGCAAAGATGCTTCTGAGGCAGTTCAGCACATAAGATGATATATATATCTATATCTATATATATATAGATATATATATATAGATATAAAATCCCTCAGATGTCCTGTGATGTTTAGTAATTGTAACCAATGACATCTCCGAAACCAACCAATGGCACCAGACCCTCACAGTCTTTTATAAGCTTGTAAAACTTTTTGACTTTACAACAGCAGTTTGGCTTAAGCTACATCCAGCTCTGAACAGACTTATATTGCATCTGATCAACATGACACTTCATGACACTTAAAGGACAACTTTGGTATTTTTCAACCTGGGCTCTATTTCCCCATGTGTATGTGTGCGTATGATTCATGGGTACAACTCGTTCTAAATTTGGTTGAGTATTGAGCCGCGAAACGAGCTAAAACGGTAATGGGGGCAAATGTGTCCCGTATAAAAGTGCTTTTTTTCGCCACTGACCGGTTCAGATCGCCAGTGCTATCTCTGTAAATAGCATATGGTAGCGGCCCTGGAGCAGTGGTGAGTGTGAATGAGTGGAGTCAGCTGTCAGTCAGTGTTGGAGCAGAAAGGTGGAAGGCGTCCCCGCTCGGTAATGTAAATGAGTATGTGTGTGTGAAGTGTGTGTTACACTAGAAGAATCAGAGGACGGAGTCTTTTACGTGCTACCCCCTGGAGTGTTACCGGAATTTTTGAGGTACTCAAATAAACGGGACTTTTTCCCGAACGCAAGAACAGGATATCGCGCAACACCCCGTACAGCTTTCATAGGCTGCCTTTGTCGGACGGTGAGATGCTCAAGTTGTGGCTAGTTGTGCTACAAATGGATGCTAACACTCCTGTCTAGACACTGCGCCTTGCAGACCATCGGGTCTGCAGTTCTCACTTCTCCCAAGATGACTACTGCCAGCCGAAGAAGAGAAGACATCCAATCCCGAAACACGTCTTCCTCAAGGAAATGGCTGTCCCACGAGTAGAGAGAGCTACAGACACAGTGGAGCAAAGCTCGTGACATCACACAGCCCAGAGGTAAGGGAAAGGCTAGTATGCTATTTACAGAGATAACACTAGTGTTCTGAACTGGTCAGTGGCGAAAAAACACACACTTCATACACACATACTCACTTACAGTACCCAGCGTGGTAGCCCTCCCCCTCTCTGCTCCAACACTGACTTACAGCTGACTCCACTCATAGCACTCATAGCACTGGTGATCTGAACCGGTCAGTGGCAAAAAAACACACACTTCACACACACATACTCAGTTACATTACCGAGCGGGGACGCCTTCCGCCTTTCTGCTCCAACACTGACTGACAGCTGACTCCACTCATTCACATTCACCACTGCTCCAGGGCCGCTACAATATGCTATTTACAGAGATAGCACTGGCAATCTGAACCGGTCAGTGGCGAAAAAAAGCTCTTTTATATGGACGCATTTGCCCCCATTACCGTTTTAGCTCGTTTCACGGCTCAATACTGAACCAATTTTAGAACGAGTTGTACCCATGAATCATACGCACACATACACATGGGGAAATAGAGCCCAGGTTGAAAAATAACGAAGTTGTCCTTTAATCTACCAATTTGACACTTTATTTTATTCAACACTTTGTCTGCCATTTTTAGTCACTTTATTTATCTTGATATAGCATCTTGTGCTGCTGTGATACTTGAATTTCCCCTTTGGGGATCAATAAAGTATATCTTATGTTATCTTAACTAGTTGTTTCCTTTGCTGATGCAGGACCACATTGCCTATTTTACAGCTCTAATAATACTGTTGTATTTTACATTGTTTATTATAGCTTGCTGCTGAGTGGTAAATATATTGTGAAGGAAGTTTAAGTTTAAGTTTATTTACTTTATTAATCCCCCTGGGGAGAAATTCAATGTTTTCACTCTTGCTGTCAATTACACACAGGTCCGAAAGACACACACATGCACAAACAGGACCTATGCATGCACTAAGTGGAGAGATGTCAGAGTGAGGGGGCTGCCCTTGGTGAGGCGCCCCGAGCGTTGGGGGGTTCGGTGCCTTGCTCAGGGGCACCTCGGCAGTGCCCAAGAGGTGAACTGGCCCCTCTCCAGCCACCAGTCCACGCTCCATATTTTGGTCTGCACGGGGACTCGAAGAGGCGACCCTTCGGTTCCCAACCCAAGTCCCTATGGACTGAGCTACTGCCACCCCCAAGTATTCTCCACAGAACAAACAGATATTCCCACTGCACTGTCTGCATGTTTGTAGGCATGTTACTGTCTTTCTGTGATGCATTCAGGACTTAGCTGTGTGCTGTTTGCAGCGGTGCTCTGTCTGTCAGCCTCCAGCTGAGACCCATCTCTCTGTTTATTTACATGTCATTATGGTGAGGAGAAGCAGCTATTAATACCGTCAGCTGCTGTTTGACCTGACATCCTTCAACAGGCCAACTTCCCCACTGCTTGAACAAACAGCTTCTTTTTGACTCCATCCCCTGACTTAACCCCAGCCTGCAGGCCTGAAATCATTAAATGTTACAATTTAGTTTGGGTTAGTAGTAAAGGTGGTCCTGGAGGGAAATGAAGTTGGTGGTGCTGGTGAGAGAGGTGGTATAAAAAAAGTGGGAGCATTTAGCTTCATTCTGTTTCCACATAAGGAAAAAGCCCACATTTGGGTATAATGGTGAACCAATTAGTTACCTGGAAACGATTTATGGGCATTTACTGAATTTAAGGCATGCAGTGAAATATTGTTCAGCAGTGGTTGAGACTGTCCATTTTAAGAACTGAATATCAGTATCTTCCAAAGTAACAACAGTGCATGCTAAAAAGAGCAGGGGCCTAATGTATAAAACTCTGGGAAAATCCACACTACATGTTTGTGTACGTACAAATGAGGAAATGTCCATATGCCAAAAAAAATTCTGATTTATAAAACCATGTGTACACCTGCCAGTACACATTTCCTTTTATAAATCTCAAATCAACTTGGAATTGTCTGCATGTGGACCAGCTTCATATCCTGCCCTCTACATGCCCACATTCAACCATAAATGGTCAAGGCAAAGCACCTAATTAATGCTGATGCATAGACATGAACTGGCTGA
This sequence comes from Epinephelus lanceolatus, assembly GCF_041903045.1. Classification (NCBI taxonomy): domain Eukaryota; kingdom Metazoa; phylum Chordata; class Actinopteri; order Perciformes; family Serranidae; genus Epinephelus; species Epinephelus lanceolatus. The sequence goes on from NC_135741.1 coordinate 47,624,190, forward strand.
TCAGTGGTTCTTTATGGTAAATCATGGTGATGACTGAGAGGAATAGCAAGAAAACAGATATTCCTGACACAGAAATGGAGGTGATTGTAGGTGAGCTTGAGGTTAGAAAGCCTATTGTTTGGTGGGCCGTGAGGTCACAAACTAAAGAGAAGTGGGAACATGCTGCTGCTCAGTTCATCAAACAGGACACTACCTGACATTTTTTTAAGATCAGATCTAAAGATGGATGTCAATAAAAAGAATTGCACCCTGACGTCTTTGCTGATTTATGCAGTCCATATGTGCAGGTAATTAAGATGTGCTGGGTGACAAGCAGAAAACCACAATGTCTCCAGTGCCCTCTGTGTGCCTGACAGCACACCTGTGTTCCCTGCAGCCATTTTACACACAAAAACCATCTGACACCTAAAATGGTACTTGGTGATATATGCACAATATTAGAAGAGATTACTGAAAACTGTTGATGCACTGTACTGCAATTATATAATGCTGTTTCACTTTAATTTCATCAGTTAGCCTGGTAAACGTGGTTGAGGTGAAAATGACTTAGTATAACCGACAGGGAAATACACATACATAGCAATAATGCTTCTACTGACACTAGCTAACTTTCCACGAGTGGACTAAACAACACAGAAAAAAACCCCAAAACAAAATGAATCGGCAAATCTGATTTGACTGACATAATTCTGCATCAGGTACAGCCCTAGTCAAAAAGTGACGAAGAAGCATTCTGATTAAGCTATTAATAACTGACAGAGACACTGTCCACCTTCTCTTCCCCTCTCTCTCTCTGTCTGGCTCTCTCTCTCAAACACACACACAAGATAGAAGGAGTGCCACTCACCTGCAGATGACGTTACATCATAACCTTGATAAAAATCAGGGGACTATGCTGTGTTTGTCTGCCATAATCAAGATAAAAGTAACAAACCCATTTATATTATTTTTTCTGAATTCTTACACACTAACAGTGACTCTTAAAGCACCATCGCTGAAAACACAACACTTTATACACTTGTGTACCACACTGAATGAATGTTCTCTGGTTTACCCTCACTTTGAACACTAATAACATGTTTAGTGGAACTTTGAACACTAGTTCCTATATTGTTACACGACTTTGCCAGCTGCCTTTCCAATGTGCTGCTTAACTCAATACAACTTGATGTGTGATGTGGATGAAGTTTTATGGCCCGACCTTATTTTTTCTAATAGTAATGATTTTGTTTTCTGTGAATGCGCCTTTGTCAGGGATGCAAAGCAGTGAAAAAAAGAGAGAGCTATCTGAGGTTGAAAAACTGCAACAGCATAATATAAAACCGTGTGACGAAGCAGAGCCGGTCCTGACCTCCCTGGCACCCTAAGCAAAATTCTGATAAGAGGCCCTCCTACCTGACCCATGCGCTATGTGAACCATTTGCCACTCACACAAAAAAACCCAGTCCTCCCACTACAATCCTACCTCCTTAAATACAGTTTGCCCCATCTGTCGATCAAAGAAAAAGTAGACCTATACAGAACAGAATGAGGTACAAAACTATTAATATTTATTCAATACAATATTTTCACCCAAATTTCCTTTTATACATTTCCAAATAAAATACTGTTTACACTAAGGTTTGGCTGAATACATGATGGTTATTATTCATATGAGAGATGTCTATTCATATTGCCCAGTACAGTATGCCCAACTAATCAACAATTTAAATTCAATATTAATTTAATCATCAGTCATGTACTGCAAGCTAGAACAATGCTTGCTGACATCAACCTTGGAGAGGAGACACCGTTACCATGACCGTTACTGCATTTCACTCTTGTGGTGTTTTTTTCCCCCTGACTTTGTGACCAGGATAATTTCCCCTTCACCCTAATATTGGATTTCAGTCAGAAACACTTTAATCAAATAGAATTTTATTTCCATTTGCAGTATTACATTTGGTGGTATGGCTCTGTTCTGGGGCCTCTCTGCCTTTCCTCAGGCCTACCCAGAAAGCCTACGGCAGAGAGGGCACATCTCTTTACCCTTCCATGTGCCTATGTGGAAAGCTTTAAGGCAGAGAGAGCACAATGCCCTGCCCTTCCATGCACCTACATGGAAAGCCTAAGGCAGGGAGAGCAGAATGGGGCAAGCATCAATGACAAACAGAAATGACATTGATAAGTCAGACACAACATAAAAAAGAAGAGCTGGGGTTGAGGCAGGTTGCACAGCAGGTTGCGGAGGAAGCAGCAACAGCAGACAGGACAAAGCAGTTTAAATAGGGCACCCTAAATGAGTTTTGCCAATTTGTTGCATAGAGAGGTTATCATGTGATCTGTCAGCTCACTCCCTACCATGAATCAGCTGATCCATCAGTAGATTTGGCTGCCTGAGATCAGCTGACATAGCTGGGATGTGAGCTGAGCTTGACATCGAATCCTGCCTGAAATAACAACTCAGTTCAATTCAATTCAATTTTATTTATAAGCCCAATATCACAAATCACAATTTGCCTCACAGGGCTTTACAGCATACGACATCCCTCTGTCCTTATGACCCTCGCAGCTGATCAGGAAAAACTCCCACGAAAACCTCTTTAACAGGGAAAAAAACAGTAGAAACCTCAGGAAGAGCAACTGAGGAGGGATCCCTCTTCCAGGACGGACAGACGTGCAATAGATGTCGTACAGAACAGATCGGCATAATAAATTAACAGTAATCCGTATGACACAATGAGACAGAAAGAGAGACAGAGAGAGAGAGAGAAAAGCAGGGCAAGCAGAAATGACAGTAGCTACAGTAACATTAATTTTAGTAATAATATAATAATAACAGTAATTGTGGTACCATATGTTCTAAGTATATATTAATGTATGATTGTATGTAGAAGAACAAGTGGACAACAGAGACGAACCAAAACAGTGACATCACCAACTAGATTTTTAGCTCTTTTTTTAGGCGGCTAAAATGTAAATTACTGCTGATCCCGCCCACAGTTGCTCATGTACCACTGCCTCTGCAGTTTTAGGCTACACTGCTTTTGTGCCCTGGCACTGTTGTCTGCTTCTCCAAAGTGGGACATGAAAAAGAGAAGAAAAGATGGCAAGCCGTGCATCAAGCCAGTTTGTCCCAAAATGAAAAACACAACTTCATAACTTCTGCAAGCAGCAGCAGCAGCAGCAGCAGGTCCAGTGGCCATCAGAGTGGAGGAGGGAGAAGCACAACCCAAACCAGCCAGCACTGCGGCCAAAGTTGTCAATCCACTACGTGCCCTGCTCCAGCTGGAAAAAGTAAACATGCCGGTTTGTTGAAAGATGGCTGTAACCGGGTGCAAAAACAGTGAAATACAATCTAGTTTTCTTGCAACCCAAGGTGGATATCAATTTTGACTGCCTTTGATGAAATTCAAACAAACCACAGCCATAGTGTTAAGTGTTTCATCTGCACTTTAAGGTGATATCGATTGTTTCAGGTGGCTCTTTTTTTAGGTGGCTAAAATGTAATTTACTGCTGACCCCGCCCACAGTTGCTCATGTACCACTCTGCAGTTGTAGGCTACATTGCTTTTGTGCCCTGGTACTGTTGTCTGCTTCTCCAAAGTGGGAGTGTGCCAACCGCCATCTACTGTCAGCAATACACTGACAATACTTATCTTCACCTAGTTAAAGAAAGTTCAGTCAGGACCACTTTAGTCAAAGAAAACTTTATTTCCTTTTGCAGTATTATATTTGACAGTATGGCTTTGTTAGGGCCTCTCTGCCTTTCCTAAGCCTATGCAGAAAGCCTAAGGTGGAGAGAGCACACCTCTCTTCCCTTTCACATGCATATGAGGAAAGCCTGAGGCAGAGAGAGCAGCAGCAAAACAGCTTGCAGAGGAAGTAGCAACAGTAGGCAGGCCAGAGCAGTTTAAATAAGGCGCCAGATAAGGCGGAGATTTGCCGATTAGTTGCATAGACAGGAATCATGTGACTCCCTTCCATCAATCAGCTGATCCATCAGTTGATTGGGCTGCTTGAGATCAGCTGATGTAGCTGGGATGTGAGCTGAGCTTGACACGAGTCCTGCCTGAACTAACCCTACACCCTTTTGCACTGCTTGGTCAAGGCTGGAATTTCAGACAGTTATTTTGCCTTGCTGTTCTGTTTAAAAGGTAGATAGCAGAGTGTGGGGACAGAGGTGTCTCGACTTTAAGCCAGCAGTGGAGGCAGTAACATTGCCACATCAACATCTTAACAGGACAGACAGCAGGACTTGATCATGGACAGGACAGGTGTGACGTTTTGACAATGTTTTGTGTGACCCATCAATGGGAGATTTAAAAAGCAGCTAGAAGCAGTTGGCAACTAACTCAAAGAAGAACAGCAACTGCAATTTGGGTAGACAATAAGGTCCAGGAGCTCTTTACCTTCCAAGCAGACTAAGAAATCAGCACCCGTATAACAGGAGAGGTAAATGATTTATATTGTTGTGTTATTGCATTGTTATTGTTTATAAAGCATTGCCAACGGGTATGTTGTATGTCACATTAGAGGCAGATGTTGTTGTGTTACACATCACATCTGTTTTTTTTTTGTTTAGGAATGGCAGTTAGGGCTGAGGGTTTGGTTCAGGTTTAGGTACGGGGAAACATATTGATGGAGAAACAGGTTTTGACACAACACTGGCATGATGTCTAAAATCACACAAATTATTTAATGATACCACATTGCTCTCCCTTCTCCATAGATCGGAATCAGAACATGGAAATGCTCTTTTGGATTTTATTCCTTGGCATGATAATAATTTCTTGGACTGTTCTAAGGAGCTGATTTGACAGAGACATGGCCAAAGAAACCATTATTCACAATGATACTGTGGAAGGGGTTACCTTTTACAAATATTAGGGATGCGCAGAGACGTCATTATCTGTATCTGTATTTGTATCTGTTCAACCAGCAAAATTATCCGTATCTGTATTTGTATTGAAAGTGAGCGTGGCTTATACCGGAAGCTGTGTTATATTGTATTTTCTAACTTTATATTAATTGGCATTGCAGTTTCTGAGCATTCAAAGCATCAAATTGATTTAATATTGGCATATAATAAGTTCTGAAATATATTTCCATATCCTCATACTTCACTTTTCACTACTACTACTACTACTACTACTACTACTACTACTACTACTACTACTACTACTACTACTACTACTACTACTACTAATAATAATAATAATAATGATCTGTTTTGCATTGGGAATAGTTAATATAAGACATAGTTTATATATGAATACACACATAAGCATTCTACACCTCCTAACAGACTGCAGAGACTAGGAAGTAGGGTTGGGCGATAATACGGTAATAAGGTATAAAATAGCAATGGTATCGGTTTCATTACCGTCATTAAAAACATCTGCCGTGCATATAAACCTATAGGGGCTTGATATAATATTAAATATAATTTATTTAATGCCTAAATAATGAGTGTTTGTCCAGCACCTATGTATGTGTTGTTGAGTTTTCAATTTAATACCATTTCATTTCAAAACTAATAGTAGACTATAATGTTTCTCTTATAACTGCCCTTTACTGTTGTCGGGAGATGACATTTGATAAAGTTTTTGGATGTGACGTCATCACGTGACAGCTCAGACGTGAGAAAGAGAAGAAAAGATGGCAAGCCCCGCATCAAGCGAGTTGCCCCCCCCCCCCCCAAAAAAAACACAACTTCACAACTTCTGCAAGCAGCAGCAGGTCCAGTGGCCATCAGAGTGGAGGAGGGAGAAGTGCAACCCAAACCACCCAGCACCGTGGCCAAAGTTGTCAATCCACTATGTGCCCTGCTCCAGCTGGAAAAAGTAAACATGCTGGTTTTTCTGGCGAAAATCCTTGAATAGTTTTGAAGCATATGATGCTGCTATAGTTATCATTATACTTTGTTTTTATTTCATTTTCAATGAGGAGTAGCCTGTTCTGACAGACAAAACAGTTGGGACTTGGAGAGGGTGAACTTTTCAAACTAAAGGTAGGCTCTAAAAGTAAACCAGCGAACAGTATTTCCCGTTGCGTTCTCAGGATAGGATTATTATGCAGGTTTTTGGTTATGCCTTGTTATTACCACCGCCAAGGAGATTATGTTTTTGCCAGCGTTGGTCTGTTTGTCGGATTGTCTGCAAAATAACTCGAAAAGGAACAGATGATAAAATTTTGGTGGTGATCGGTCGAAGCGAAGTCGATAAAATAATAAAATGGCGGGAAATCCGAGCAGCTTGGCGGAGGTCTCCGCTCTCCAAGTGCTCTAGTTTATTGTTCTGTTTTTCTTATTTGATAAGCCCTATTACTGGCTGCTGTAGAGCTGTGCTTTTAATTTATTTGATTTATGTTGATAAATTATAAAAATAAACCAACAGATAGTACTCGTTGCGGTCTCAGGATGCGCTGTATAGCACACATTATCGTTACTGCCTTTGTTATTTAGTGTTACTTTTTTTATTATTTGATAAGCCTCTAAGTATTGGATGCTATAGGGTTGTGTTTTAATTTAATTGACTTGTGTTGATTACTGTACTGGAAGTGGACTGTAGCCCACAGACAGTGTTGTTATTTCATTCTGTTTGGTTGACTGCTGCATTTGCACTTTTTTAAATATTTATTAATAAAAGTTGTTAATGTTGTACATGTTTTGTAATTTCTCAGTATTCTTAGGCCTATGTAATGTTTGCTATTCTGTTTCTGAATGGTATCCACCTTATTTTCAAACACGGAAGTAAATAGTGATCAACTTTCGTGTTTTTGTGCGTGACTTCCGGTCAGCCGATTTCCCCTCATGCTTTCCCTTACCGGAGCTAATGGTGCAAGCTAATTTTTTTCAATTTTCAATTGTTTATGTTAGTCAATCAGTTAGTTAGTTAGTTTGTCTGTGTATTTTATATAGATATAGATAGAAACTATGAACCAAAAAAGCACAATTCTCCCCAAGTGAGAGAAACTGCTTGATCCCCGTCTCCAGTGTACCAGCAGAGAACCTGCAGAACCAAATCAGCGAAAAAACACACCGGGCTACACAGCCTCTCTACCTGAGCAGCTGAAGCTGCGACTCACACCCTCGACACACAGACGGTGCTTCTACATGCCAGCCACACGTGTGCGCAACTGTGAGAAATAAATATGTGAGGTGTACGCTTGTTTTTTTCCCTCTTTTCTTTCTTTCTTTCTTTCTTTCTTTCTTTCTCTTTCTTTCTTTCTTTCTTTCTTTCTTTCTTTCTGTCAGCGACACACACTCCTAACACAGGACGGGTTG